>NC_056729.1:1252720811-1252723311 GCF_019279795.1 Protopterus annectens
CCTTCCAAGATGCTGCCATTGCTCACTCTTGAGAGAAGCAAGTGGGCACAACCTTTTGATTTCTGTCTCTTCCCTGTTCAGCCCCTTCAGTGTTCTGAATTATTGACATTTACACTGTGGTCCATTATCCAATGACAGCAACAGGTATCCATGTATGTAGAATATAGCCTTTAGTACACTAATCACTTTTATACTTGTTTGTTGTCAGTTTGATTATTTCAGGGAACTTGAAATAATAATTTACATAACTGAAGTACATGAACAAATGTATGCCTACCTGACTCCATGAATAAGGAAACTGCTTTCTACATCTCGTCTTCTTCTTTATTACTGTTATGATGCACTTTACAGATGACGCAACATTGCACCATTTGTTTTGCCTGAGTCAGCATTCCTGGCAAATATGCTATATCTCTATTTCTTTGCACTTTAATGTGCACAAATTTAGAAATTTATTCTTGCAAGTGTTTATCTTCTTAGTTGATCAAGAACTATTACTTGGCCAGCTTTGAACATTAAGCTATGGCTACAACATATTTTCCTTCAAAGAAAAATAAAACCACATGTCTTTCCTTACTGATTATTTTTGCTGAGGCCAGCCTTTCATTGCAATGTTTTCAGTAACTGTTCCTAAATCAGAATCACTATATCTTGATTTTTTTTTACTTTGTCTTCTGTCATTACTGCCTGTGTTCTAACCCCCCCCCCAAACATGTAGTTCTTCTTATAACACCCCTTCAAGCTGTTCTGCTGCATACACTTTAAGAAGTGCCTTGTACAAAGACATTATGCTTTACAAGTGAACTGTGTCCACCTGAATTGTTTTACCATGGAATATACTCATGGAAATTCTTCCATCCATACACTGTTTCCAAAAGTTCATTTTCTATATAAGCAATCTCTTTCACGTATCCATAAATTCTCTTGACAGATAGGCAACTGGACTATTCTCTTGTATGATCTCAGCATCAAACCATTCTGAGTGACACATATTTGCAACACAACTAAATTTAACCTTCGCTCTAAATGATTGTCACTGCTGAAGTGACACCCCAACCCTGTGTGCAAAAATGGAAAAAGGGATTGTGGATGGATATTTCAATGTATGTGGATTTTTACTACTTTCTTCAGCATGTCAAAACTCTTTTCATATTTGCACCTCTATTCCCAAGTTACATCCTACTCTAACAGCTTTCTTGGAAAAATAGTTATCTTAGGCATATTAGATATAAACTATGCAATACATATTGCATAATTCCTAGAAACTTCTGCAATGCCTGCATTCTAGCAATGGTGTTTGAACACATGCTCTCAGTTTTTTCTGCATCATGTTTCAGACCCTCTGACATTAATATATGGCCCATGTCTCAGACTTGCTCCTGTGATTTGACTTTGTATTTAATGTGAATTAAACTGTCTCAATCAATTTATCAGGTTTATTGTCACTTAACATACTCTCCTTGTTTCTGATGCCCCATTAATTAATCATCAGTTTCTTGTGCAACATCTCTTTGAAATACATTTGCTGATGAAAGATAGGATGGGAATTTAAGAAATCTATACTTTCCTAATGACTTATTAAATATTCCAATCTATAGCTTGCTTCATCTAGCTTACTCTACCTGAAACTCCGGCCTGCATCTAGTACCAAAAATAATTTAGTATTTGGCATTGTTGAAATCACTTCTTCAGCTGTAATGAATATATATTGTTGTCTTTTATTCATAGTATACAGGTCTTGATGATCAATGCAAAGATGAATTTTACTTTCTGTACAATAATGACCATACAATTCACCCATTCTGTTCACTATCATTGATTCTTAATATCATAGAAGCTTTCCATTTGCTTGAATTCCTACTTATTTGCACTTCTGAGGGCTACAAAGAAAATATATCATTAGTAAATTATCAGTATGTTTGTATTACATAGTATTCTGGCTAAAACGTCTATGTAAATAAACTTGCATTTTCACACAATGTATTTTTTTCATGGAGCCACTGAATATGAAAGTGACTGTGATTTATTTGTATATGTTACTCGTACGCTGTGTTTTAGCACTGTGAACTCATTTTACCATTTCTAGATTATCACAGTGACAGACCACCCAAGGTATAGGGGTGTAATCTTTTAAGTGTTATGATTTGAAAAAGTATGTTGTATTGTTTATTTGTAAATAAAAATATCAGTGGAGTTTGACCTAATGGTAACATCTGGTCACCAGAATATGTTAAGAATGTGCACACACCTTTCTTCTCAGTGCCTTGTAGTTCTGACAGAATATTACATTCTACACCTATGCCCAGTTTAAATTCTAAATGCTGACCATTAATTCTCCATATTTCTTTCCAGCATTCTGGCTTGCATATCTGTCTTTGTGCTTTTGATACATTGCTAGACTTCACTGTATCAATTGTTTCACTTCCACAGAATCAAAAAAATGGATCCATTATGTCTGCTTGACTCATCCAAGTGAGTGTTCACAGTATGTCAGTCTCAA
>NC_056729.1:1252728311-1252793311 GCF_019279795.1 Protopterus annectens
CCCTTTCTACTGATATCCAAGGTCATTCTTATGATTCAAAAAGGACTCTCCAAAAATTGTTGTGGTGACTCTCTTCTCACCCAGGCAATATCGTTTCCATCTTGTTATGGAATTGGCCAAGGGCAGTTGCCATAAGCTTCCAAGTAGATTGGATCTACTCATGCAAAAGAGGGGGAGTTTGATAGAGCTCAGTCTCAAACAATTTTAACTGACTTGCCGGATAATTCAGTTCTAATAACTTTTAGGCTCCTTTTTTCATTAGGACGTGCAGCAGGTACTGAAGGAGGCAGGACATCCTTCTACTAGGAAATTCTATGTTAACCAGTGGAGAAGATTCTCTAGTTGGTAACTCACCTATAACCAGGACCCCTATCCATGATTATTACCTCATTTTCTCAAATATTTGTGTGAGTCATTATCCTAAGGCCTTTTTACTCCTTGGACAAGGCATATTTATCAGCCATTGCAGCATGGCTGCCAGTGGAGCATCCTCTATATATCATACTTTGCTCAGGCTGTTTTGTAAAGAGGTTTTTATTTCGATATGTAAGGTCACCTGTTAGTTAGGTGACACAATTGGAATCTTTATTTATTTATTTTTGCTGGGAAAGTTATTTCTGTCTACATTTGAACCAGCAATTCTAGATGTTTTCGGTTCATTTGTTTATAGACAAACTGGTTTATTGTTCTCACATCTACAAAAGAATACCTGGGTTGCAACCATTCATGGTGAGTTAACCCTTTTGCATAATCTATGCATATAGAGTTATCCAAAGAAACAAATCCCCCATATATGCCTTTACTACTTTCAGAGTGTACCTTGAATCTAGCCATCTAGCTCTGTCATTTCTTTCAGAACTTGAATGACAAGGTGAATAGATTCTATATACTCTGATCATGCTTTTGGAACCCAGGTATTATCTTGTTAGCGCTAAGTCCTTTAGGAAAGCTATACAGCTGTGGAATTCCTAGTATGGCACTGCAAAACAACAACCTTTGTCACTTCAGGCAATTCTAGTTGATTGTTTCTTACTACTTCCCTCTTATCATTCCCACCATGGTAAAACATTTCCAGGTGGGATTAAGGCACATTCTTATAGAGCCTTGTTTTCTTTGATGGCATACTGGAAAGGAGTGGACTCTAGAAACATTCTACAGGCAACTGTATACTCCTCTGTACATACTTTCACAAAGCATTATATAATCTATTCATTTTTCAAGTCCAAGTCTGGCTTTGCCAGGACTGTTCTCCAGGGGCTCCTGGGCCCTTGTCCTTTTTCCTTCCCAGTTGGATAACCTTTGATAATCAACCCAAATATCCAAAATGGGTTTATATTAGATCATCAAAGTGTTAATACTTTGAATGGTCTAATATTGAACCGAAAACAGCGAACGCTGAAAATAACGAAGCTGCAGATAGCCAAATTTTTTCCTAGGGAAAGAATTTGGTTGTCTGTTTCTGTGGCTTCGCTATTTTCAGCTCTGTGGTGGAAAGTTATGGGTTGGGTTCAGGTAAGTGTGCAATTGTGTGGACGTTAGGGTTAGGGCGGGGTATGTGAGTTACAGTTAGGGCACAGGTGAGGTGAGTGTGTGATAGTGACAGACCTTAGGGTTAGGGTTTGGATTAAGGATAGTGGATAGATAGTACTGTATGTACAGTTTAGTGTAGGGTTAGATGTGCTATTTTAAGTGTATGTGTGTGGATTGCTGTTTTTTTTGGTGTGCTTGTGTTGTGTGTGTGTTCCATTACCAGGTCCAGTGTTCTGAGCTTTCGATGTTTTTAGATGTTTTAGATTTCGTGGTTAGAAGTTCGAGATTGTTGTATTCAATGATGTGCTGTTTCATTGAACTGATATAGACCCATCCAAAACTACTACAGCAGTGAGATCGATGAACATAGTATAGTTTTGTCAGTTGCATTTTCGATACAGTAGATGATCTAATTCCTCACTGCTGCAGTAGCTGCACACACCCTCCATCCCCTATCTACTGTATATGGTTAGTTCTTAGGGTAAAAAGTTACATGTTTATATCTTTTTGGGGTCAGGATGAATAAACTTTCTTTTTTTGTTTGGGCAAGAATGTCCTGATGTTGTCTGCACTGTGACTGCTGATTTCCTTCTAAGGGGCTAACCAATCAACAGTCAGAGTGTAGGTGTTGGAGGGAGACAGAGTGTTTTAAAGTCTGGTGAGTTGTTGTATCCTGGGAAGGATACAGTCCTGAATAGCCAAAGATTACTGTAGCAGTGAGGAATATGAACATCTAGTGATATGGTAACAACTGTACTTTCATGTATCCATTCTGTTAATTCTCAGAGGAGCCTTACTCTTCATCAGGTCAGTTATGGGGAGTACAATGTCAGTAAAATTTAGAATAAATTTCTGATAATAACTCCTAGACAGCCTTAACTTGTTTATTATTGGTTGATACGGGCTAATTTTGCATTACTTCAATCTTCTTCGCCTGTGGTTTGACTATCTCTTGCTTAATTATATAATCTAAATTGTGAGTTTCTAGCATGAGCTAACTTTTGCCATGCCTGGCTTTCACTTTTTTGGGTAAGCAGTTTTCTAAGCTTGATAGTGAGAATCAAAGGTGGGCTGTAAGCTTAGGGAGACAGCAGTCAACATCCTCAGAAAATGTTACCAAGTTGTCTAGTTTGTCAGCTCTACACCCAGTATGTGCTTTTAGAATTTTTTACATTAGCCTTTAAAATGTTGCAGATGTTCTTTGGAGACAAAAAAGCAGGACTCGATACTGAAGCAGTCCACCTGTTGTGGAAAATGCCTTCTTTGCCTTAACTTCAGGGGCTAATGGAATTTGCCAGTAGCCTTTGGTTAGGTCTAAAGTGAACAGAAATATAGCCTGGCCTAATTTTGTCAGTTCATCCATTTAGGGAACAGGATATTAATCAAATTTCGATATGTTGTTTTTGAAGACATTGTAATACCTTATACAATACCAAGCTTGGAAACCAATAAATAAGGCTATTTTACACCCTTCAAGATTCTTCTGTAACTACAACTGCTTGGTACTGGGATTTTGATATCTGGTATGGTTTCATATTTACTTTCTTAACAGGCACAATTTCTACCAGGCAAATCTGAGAAAGTGTTTTCATTTCTATTCTTTTACTTTTTATTTTTCTGAGACATTGATAATGCCTCTCTTACTTTAACTTCAGGACATCTTGTAGAATACTTAAATTATTCTGCAGACATAGTACAGAACATAGTTTATTTCCAAGATTTAAGCTCATTTGTTTGGTATAACTGTTCTGATTTCCATTTCCCCAGTTGTCTCACCTTATAATTTGCTTTGCTTACTTTTTCCTACAGTTTCAAAGGGTTCTTTCCACTTTGCAAGAAAATTATTTTTCAACAGTGAGTACTAACACAAGTGCTTTATGCCCTTCTTTGAATCATTTGAGATTACCATTTTTATTATATACTCTCTTTTTGAGTCTTCTGAGTTTTCTATATATGTTCTCTTTCTATAGGCATTATAGATCTTAACTTGTCTTGTAGGTTTGAGTGTTTTCCTCCTCCTGAATTTCTTTCGAATTTGTAAAAGTTCGAATGTTTGCATGGAAATCTCCATAAGCGGAGGTTTCCATTTTGTTCAATGGGATGCGATCTTGGAGTTGGAATACTTAAGTAGTGGGGGTGTGGTGGGCGCAGCCCCCCATGTGGGGGTGTGCAGGGGGGCTTGGCCCTCTGCTTAAAACAGTTTATTTTGTTTTCCGTTTTTTTTTTTTTTTATCCATAGTCGAAGTTTTGTACCTTCGAACATAATGGTTCGAACATTATGTGTTCTAAGTTATAAGACTTTGACTATGTAATATAGACCCAGCTAGCAAGTCTCAGGTATGTCTAACATAAAACAGTTTCAAGTGGCATTAATCCAGATGAGGCTTGGACTAGTTCTGTTACAGCAAAAATAAAATATGGAAGCAGTTGGTTGAGGGGTTAGAATGATAGTTAAGGTTAGTGAGATTTATAGTAAGACAGAGTTATTTAAAATAACTTATAGATCAAAAAGAGTTTCCTCCTGGTTTTGATGGGTAAAGAAGTATAACAGCAAAGCATGACTCATCTATCATGAATGCATCCTTTGCCATTGTGAATTTGAATATGCAAATCAAAGTAAGGAAATATATTAATACATCATTAAAAATCTGTCAGATGGGTATTTAAACCCTCTTATTACATCATGAGAAACTCCTGATATGCTGAAATACTGCAAACTGGCGTAAGCGTACTGAAAGTCGACATTACCTGCCATGCTAAGTAGATGCAGAACCTGCCTGTCACATACATGGAAACTGTGTCTGAGCTGTATGGATGTCTTTTTTTTTTTGCTTCCCCAAAGACCACGCTCTATGGCCCCACGACTGTCACTCAATTAGCTCATTTATTCTGGGGAATGGGCGCTAGGCATTATGGGGCATTGCGAGAGCCCTATGACTCATTTGTTTCTGACCAAGAATCCTAAAGTAGCCTCTGTTCCCTGACATGATCTCTGCCATTGTTGTCTCCAAAGGGAAAGAAGCATGCCTCTGCACACCTCTACTACTGTGTGTGAGTATACAATGACAGCATAGGTTCAGCAGGCTCAAACTTCTCTTGGTAGCACCTAGTGCTCTTGCTAGGTGTCACACTTTTGGCAAGCTAGTGTCCACCCCCCCCCAGCAGTGGCTACTGACTCCCATCCTCCCTATCCAACTCCTATAGGCACCCACATCACCATGTGAACTCAGGTTATCTGTGCCATAGTCTGGGCTTTATTCCTATATGCCATGGAGCTGGCCAGGCTGCATGGATGTCTTTGATATAGGCACAGCATATGGCATCTTCCACTGCCATGTATCTGCCTTTTTGGAAAACACAGAGGACAGTAAACATGTACATAATGTTACATAGCAGTTTGCATACTTCTTGTTCTTCTAGAAATGGTTATGAATAAGAAAGCTGAACTGAATCAGTTAGTAAAATAGATATGAGCAATTTCATGAACTGGCATTTTATATTGAACCATTATCCCAAATTACAGCTGTATTTCCCCCCATTTCCTAAACTGACACATGTAAATATATATGTTGGGGACATCATTATCTGCACTGGCTGTGCACATTTCTCATGAACTGAATGACACTTGCAGGAGTTGTGTAACTCTGTGCCTATATTTTTGCACATACTTGTTATGGTCCAGTATGATGTCTGTTGTACCATAGTTGACAGCTGGCAATATACACCTGCTAATGTAAGCACTTCACCTACTTTTGTGACGGCATGACATTTCTACTGCCACAGATGAGGCGTTATCATGCATGCATGTTCATATTGCTATCTGTTGATGACTGACTTGCATTTTGGCCTAAAAAAAACAGAATTTGCCATATGATGATGGTTTATTTACGAGCTGTCAACTTATTTGTGATCAACTCATGCAAATATGAGCATGAATGAGTGAAAATTCCCAGTTGAGAAACATGCATCATTGTCTGCTTCTGACCTGGACAGCCGCACAAAGACGTGAGATGCAGCTGCTAAAAATTATTTTCAAATGAACTATAAACAGAGCTCTAAATTAAAAGGACATTACACTGTTGTATAATTAATGCTACCAATGCCATGATGTTTATAATACCTGTGTATTGCAAATATACTGTGTTGATTATGAACATTTTACCTGATAACTTTTGTTACACTGTTATATGTGTAGTTTTTTTATAATGCTGAGTGCATTAAGCATTATGATATCTGTCTAGCATATTGCTTGTTAGTTCACTTTTTATGAAAACCATGATTACAAAAAGAAATTCAGTCTCACTATTTAACTTTACTTTTTCCTGCATCCTTTCAACACACCCTAATTAACCAAGACTTCTGTGTGGAGTCTGCATGTCCTCCCCACGGTCGAGTGGCATTCGAAAGAGTTGTGTGAATGGGCGTGCCTTCGTTGAAGATTGGGTGTCGGCTGGCACCTCAGCACCATAAGAATCTACTGCCAATCATTACCGGACCAGAGTTCCATTGTGGCGATCCCTAACCGGTAAAAGCTGAAAGAAGAACAAGAACAACACTTTAAGAACTAAATTAAGCTGGGGGTCTGGGGGCTGCTAATTACCCAGAAGCCATGGAGTTATATATGCTCTGAGGTACATTTTAGAGCATTTTCCTAACCTTTTCATCCAATGATAACCTGAACAAAAATCATGCACATGGAAAATGTATTTTATGACATCTGATTATCCGACTGGGTAGAAGCCCATTTTCAGCAGAGGCCCAGGATGAAAAGCTCCAAATTATTACAAAACATTTTAAGAACAATAATTTTACAATCTTCAAAAATAAAACAAAAACATCTGCAGTTTAAATAATTATAACAAATTAGACATAATATAAAAACATTGGTTAAGAATCGATACACAAGTTATATGACAAGAATCGATACACAAGTTATATGACAATCATTTAATATTCAGAAAATTTTAGATAGTTTGTAGAGAAATTAAAGGTAAGTTAGTCTAATTCAAACAGGAATTGCAATATGAAGTGAGGGAAAGACAGGCTTATGGTATGTTTAGAGAGATTCAGGGCAGAGAATTTGATAGACGTAAGGAAGTAATTTAAGAAAGGAGAGTAAGGAGTTATAATGAATATAAAGCTACTTGTTCACATTTAGAGGTATAGTTTATCCTGGTTTTGAGCAAGAACAACGCTAGATTTTAGCTAAGAAGTAATTCAGAGTGGTTTTGAAAGATGGAAGGGAGAGCATTTTCCTGATGGATACAGGTAAGGAATTCCAGGCCTTAGCAACCTTATAGGAGTACAGACAGTGCCCAGCAGATTTGACGGACTTGTAGACAGACAGGAGTTTTTGGTCACTGGATCACTATGATGGACTGGGAATATAGTTGTGTAGAATGTTTTTTAGTGTTGGACAAGCGTATGGATGCTAAATAATTTTATAGGTGGTAAGAAGCTGTGCATATGTTAGTTGATGAGACAGTTTGTAATTAATTTAGGTTTTTTAGTGCTATACAGTGGTGGGTTCTGAAATGGGTATTTGCTGCAAATTTAGCAAGTTGGTTATAGCATCGTTCAAGTTTTAATTTTTGTGAAGCCTGGAGGTTAGTGAAGATGGGAGCACCATAAAGAAGTGTGAGGAGGAGATAAGTAGAGTCAAATGTAGTTTTAGTTGCATTGGTGAGACTGGTTTGGGCTGTGTAAAGCGTTCTCAGCTTTTAAAAAGTCAAAAACCAAAACCAGAACAAGTAAATCCAAAAAGGCAAACAGCAGCTGAAATAACTCCAAAGAAATAGACTTCATCAGAATGAAACAGTTCACAAAATCATGACTTAAATACATCTCAAATCATCAAAAAGTTAATTGAAACTAATAATCCTATTAATTAAAAGATGAAAATCAGTACATTTAAAAAAAACAATGCATTTAAAAAGACAGAGGCATAATTAAATGATGTGAAGACACACTAAGTCATTGTTTTTATTGACTTTTATTTTTTTATGTTTAAGGAAGCACTTCACGTTTGTTGCCTCATTGAGCCCGGGTGGACTATCGGACCTCAATTTAATCTGCCAATAAGTTTCCCTTTGTAATAAAAAATTCTTGAAATCCCCCTCCCTCATATCTTTATAGCAGATTTCTAATATAGAAAATAAAAATTTATTGAAAGTCTGACACACTAAACTATGTTTAAAAAGGGCATTTTTTTCATCCTTAGTTTTGATACAATATAAATGTTCCTCTCAGAAAACCAGGGACAGGATATTTCTTTGGAGTTATTTCAGCTGCTGTTTGCCTTTTTGGATTTACTCGTTCTCAGCTTTTGATGAGTTTTTCTGTTGCAGGTCTAATGTAAGACTATCATCCACTATCACTCCTAATAATTTGCTATGATAAGCTATTTCAATGGTTGTATTATCAAGACAGAGGACTTTAAATTTTGTTTTTTCATGAGAGAGGGATTTGGGGAAAAAGTAGTAGTTTGGTCTTTTTTGGGTTGAGCATGAGTTGTGAGTTATGAAGCCATGTTTTAGTGGCTGTTAAAGCTTCCTGAGTAATGTTTTGGAGGTGTACCACATTGTCAGATAGGTAAATGAGAGTGGAACCATCTGCACATTGTATTAAGATGGCCTGTTGTGTGGATGTATAGAGGGTGTTTCTGAAAATGTTAAAGAGGAGGTGACCAAGGATAGAGCCTTGTGGGACACTGGTTGTGACTGGGAGTTAAGGAAAGAGTGTGGAGTGCCATTTTACTGACCAATACCTATCAGACAGGTAGCATTTGAACCACCGAAGGGTGGGCTGAGAGACCTAGTGAGGACATTTGAAGTAGATGTTTGCTGTGATAAACTGTGTCAAAGGCTTTAGACAAGTCTATAAATAAGGAAGAGACTAGTTTGCCATTATATCTAGCTTTATTGACGGCATCTATTTAGGTTAGAAGGACAGTGCTAGTACTATGAGAAGGATGACAGCTGTGTTGTGTAGGCAATAGGAGTTCTTCCTGCATGGCGATAGTTTAGCAATTGTTTTTGAATACTTTTTCAAGTGTTTTGGCAAGGGGGGAATAAGATTGCTATAGGTCTAAAGTTAATAATGTCTGTTGAATTTCCTCCTTCATGCAGAGGGATAATATGTGACTTTTTACAGAGAGAGAGAACATTGGATTCCTGTATTGATCTATTTATAAGGATTGAGATGGGATAGGCAATGCTATTGACTGCTATTTTTAGGTACTCGCTTGGAAGGTCATCAGCTGAAGAAGAGCACGGTTTAAGTTTTTTCATTAGTAGTTTTATATAGGATGTGGACACAGGTTTGAAGGTGAAAGAGGATGTGGTGATATGTGGCTGTTGGACAGGGTTGGGATTAGGTTTTGAGGAATCCTGGGTTAGAGATGGTATACTATCTATAAAATAAGAGTTGAACTGCATTGCTGTTTTGAGTGGGAAGTTATCGGGTGAGGTGTTTATTTTGAATTTTTGGCTGGGATGTAAGATTTCTTTAATGGATATCCAAAATCTTTTTTGGGTTGTATTTAGTATTATTCCAAATGTAATTATAGTATAGTTTTTTTTTTACTTCATTTATTTGTTTTTTAGTAAGATTGTGAAGCATTCTGAAGTTTTCAAGATATTGAGATGTTTTATATTTTGCCATTCTTTCCATGTTTTTTCTCTATCCTGCATTAGCATTCTACTTTTTTTGGATAGCCAAACTGCATTACTTGTTTTAATCTGTTCCTTCTATGAGGTGCAAGGCTGCTTAGGATATTTAGAAAAGCTGTATTGAATACATTAACAGCATCATCTAAGGGGAGAATTTTTAGGAAGTTCCAGTTAATAGATGATAGTGTAGTAATAAACATCTCTGGGTCAAACTTGGAAAGGTTGCATGTTATATTATAAATATGCTGTTTATCTATATGTGTGAGATGTATGATCATATAGACGGGGAGATGATTACTGAGAGAGTCTGACATTGTACCTGCTATGGAGTACATGCTAGGGCCTGATACTAGGATCCAGTCTAATAGGGAATTTGATGTCTTGCTATAATGTGTGAGGCTATTAATTAGTTGTGTGGAACCATATAAGTTCATGCTAGATGTAGGGAATTTAGAGTTTATATCCAACCAACATTCACATCACCTAGTACTATTTTTTCTTGGGGAAATGTTATGGATATCCAATGTAGGATATCTTCATGTATAGCTATATTGTCACAGGAGGGGTGTAAAGTACAGTAACACATATTTGTTTATAATTGTTTATTTTGAGGAAAACAATAAGAAGCTCTGCTGAACTGAATTTTGGTGTTGGTTTGCTGTAAGAGGAAATGAGGTAGGTTACTGGGAAATATTAAAGTAATGACACCATCTTTCCTCTTTATAGGGTCATTATAGATAATATTATAGCCAGGAGGTATAACTTCGAAGTAATTTATACTGGCTTTAAGCAAAGTTTCTGTTACAGTGAGAACATCAAGTTTATGTTGGGTAATCCAGGCATGTAGTTCAGCAGTTTTATTTCTTATACTTCTAACATTTATTGCAGCAAATAATTAGATCACCTGGGTTTGTGATTGGCTGTTATTGGGTTAGAAAAGGGAGAGAATTATCTTTGTTTTCATTGTGATAGGTGAGGGTAGGATTATGGTGTATAGCTCCTCCTAGAAGGATTTTAGTATATTGGGGAATTATGCATACTTGTTTTTTGGAGATGATTCTTGCACTTAATTTTGGTTTGAGTTGAAGTGCAAGTAATCAGTCTGTAATTGGAATAAAGATGAGGGTCAGTATTGAATAGGTTTGGCGTAATGTATGGGGTATATAAAGTGAAAGTATGGATAGGTGGCATAGGAAAAGAGATCCAATTTTACTTTTTAAATTGAAGGAAGAAATAAGCTCAAAACTGACCAAATAGTTCACAATAAAATGAAAAGACAAATGCTTGTGAGGATACCTAAATCAAATCTGTGAATAGGATCCACCTCCCTACCCCACTCAACATAGGTAGTCACTTTCTGTGCATCTCCCTGTTGCATTAGATTGTGATGAAAATTAAGGCACAAATGCCCACAGTCCTATATATTCAAGCCACTGCTGTCATATGAACATAAATCATGACTCCTCACCCTCTAACCCCCAAAGACAACCACCTTCTGTGCACTCTTATTATGTCAGATAGAGACACATCCAAACATAACATATTTACTGACAGAAATACATAAACAGCATGCTTCTTTAGTCTTCCCAAAAGATAGGTACCTGTATATGTATCAAATGTTTGATTGTGAATAAAATAAAAAAAATGACTATGGTAATGTGACAGTGCGGTGCTTCTATACAAACTATAGTGAACATCTGTGCACTGCTCTGAAGTTTGTGAGGAAAGTTAAAGAAATAATAACCACACTGTCCCCACCTCAACACAAGATGTAGTGACCTCTAAGGTGCTAAAGAAATGGCATTGTCCCCAGCTGCTAGACATGTACAGTGATATTCTGTGTACATCTATGAGCAGGGCTTGTTTTAGACTAAGTGGAGTTCAGGGAAGAGACAACTATTAAGGATGTGTCAAAATTCACTTATACAGTCTTGTTGTTTGGGAGCCATCAGCTCCCAGAATCTCTGAAGCTCTGGGTATTCTGTTATACATTTTATACCCATTTTTAGAGATGATTGTTAAACTAGGCAAGTGCTAAGAGAGTCAAATTACTTTCATCTGGACAAGTCCCATCAAGTAGGAGTATCCATTTCTATGTACGATTAAGATGTCTGAGTGTGGTGAAAGAGGATGGCTGTGTACTGTATTCACCTTTGTTCCAAACAATCACTACACATTAAAACATTGCACTTTGCTTCACATAAATCACATTAGCCCTGCAAAGCTAAAATAATTAGTAAACTGAAGCAGGCGCTACTCATTTTTCTCCACAGACAGCCACAGCAATTATACTGACCTTGCCCGTGAATATCAGGTGCACGCATCTCACAAATGCACAGTTGTTCAGCAAAGCCAGATAGTGGCTAAACTAAGCAAATGACAAGAGGGCCAGTTACTTTCATCCATCCAACCCCAACCCCCAGCCAGCAGCTATAGCCACAATGTCTGATAGCTATATAATATTCTTTTACCTCGATACAAATAAGTTTCCAACTCACCAGATATTGAAGTATTCAAAGTTAGTCAACACAAATCACAAAGCCAGAAATAATGCCAACAATATCTAGAGGATCACTGGCAGTATTACTGTAAAAATAATAATAACACTTATCTCTGCACTGTCTTCAATCTCATTGTGCCATTCCATACATCTCTCAGCTATCCAGAATTCTGCAAAATGTCCCTGATTTTGTTGTGTATTTTGACCTTTGCCCCTTGTAATATTTTAGATTTTCTTGGAAATTGCTGATCATTACAGTCAACAGTAAATTAAGGCTTTGGAGATTCACATTTCTGTTATTTTTTTTTTAATAATTCCTTTGTGTGGTTTCGCACCTATATTTGAACATTGTGAGGTCTCTACTTTGTGACTTCGCAGTGTTCATGTCCAATGTGACATGACTTGAATGGCAAGTCAGCCAGAACTGGAGCACTGGGCTCTGGAGTGCCCACTATCCCACAAGATCTCTATCTTTTAGTAAGGATACTTCATTTATTTATTTAACTATCCTTACTAAACGATAGAGATCTTGTGAGATAGTGGGCACTTCTACTGCGGTGGTGGTGCTGCAGTAGCATTGTCACCTCACAGTTAGACGTCTGTTCGATTCTCAGTTAGAGCATCTTCTGTGTGGCGACATGTGTGAATGGGAATTCCTTCATTGAAGGTTGTGCGTTAGGCCCGGCAAGCCAGCACGTAAAAATCTACAGCCAATCATTAGCGGACCGGAGTTACGCTGTGGCGACCCCTAACCGGGAAAAAGCCAAAAGACACAACAACAACTTAATTTATTTCTTTATTTTTTTTGAGAAAAGAATTACATTTTTTACTCTAAAAAATAAGTATGAAAAGTCCTACCCTGCAAGCATGGCACTCTAGGTAGGAGCCAAGATCTCCTATGCATAAGGCCAGTCCTGCCCCACTGGTGGCTTAATAGTTAAAGTGTTATTGAAGAGCCATAGGCTCCATGGGGCCAGTGTTAAATCTGAAACAGACATAAACATGAAAACACACATTACTATCTCTAGTGTGCTGTGTGGAAGTGACATACATATGACCTATTTAAGCAGCATTCTGTACTTATGTGATGGTACACAGTGATTTTAATGACTCCGAAATTATGTGCATTTATACACAAGCCATATTGCTGCCTCTCTGCACGACATGATAAACATCTGTAGAATTACTCTTCCCTCATTTAGTGGCTAGACATGAGAGTTGAAGGATAACTTCACCAAAATGTCAAGTTTTAGTTCATCACATGCTTTTCCTTCCCCTTAATCCAGTTCCAAGAGTATCACACATAAACAAAATATACTTTTAGTTGTAGTATTCCTTATTTCTTCCTAATGATGCTGTTTCTATACACATCATTGTAAATTTCTGTGAAGTCTTGCATTATTCCTTTTGTTTTGTGTCATAGAGTCTATGACATCA
The DNA here is from genome assembly GCF_019279795.1 of Protopterus annectens. Lineage (NCBI taxonomy): Eukaryota > Metazoa > Chordata > Ceratodontiformes > Protopteridae > Protopterus > Protopterus annectens. The sequence goes on from NC_056729.1 coordinate 1,252,741,449, forward strand.
TGTAGATGGGGAGGGGAGGCTGCATCTCAGACCTTTACGACTTTAAGAAAAATAAAGTAATTAGTGTTAAGTCACTGATTCTAGCTGTAGTGTTATCAAAAACATAAACATCTATGTAAGGAGTGTAGGTACTCTTTTTAATTAGCGAGTAATTTTTCACAGAGAACCAGCTTCACATATCAGGTAGAAAATATGGCTTGGGGTTGCATTTCTGAATTTGAAAAAAACCTAACATTCGAATTGTCCTTAAAGTGTTGCGCAAGGGATGACCTGTAAAAAAAAAAAAACAAAAAAAAAAGATGTCATTACAGAAGACAAACATGCTCTTGCCGTAGACATTCAAGAAAAGTATAAAATCAGATTAAGTACTGTTTCTACATGTTCATCTCCAATTGTTCCTTTATTTCAAAAATAGTTCCCCCTGCCCTTAAACATTTCACCATAATCCCAATATCAGAGGTTCCTTTTCCCAAACTGCACAAAGACTTTTGACCTATAACCAGTTGTTGTCTTCTTGTTAAAACCTTTGAAAAAATCTTATACAAACAGTTGCTCAAATACATCAACAGTTACAGTCAGCTGTCTGACAAGCAGCATGGGTTCAGAAATGCCTTTAGCCCAGGTACAGTCCTTTTAACAGTCACTAACTCAATATATTGCAAGACCAGTGAGTGCCTTATCACTGCTGGTATTTTTGTTGACATGACAAGAGCTCTCAAAACTGTAACCCACCACCCCCCTTATTACCAGATTGCACAAATTTAACTTTAGCCTAAACACTGTAAGATGGTTCCAAAATTATTTAGAAAACAGAATATTTCAGGTCTATTCTAATAACCCATATTCATCACTGGGCACCATTAATGCAAGAATTGCCCCAAGTAGTGTTGCATTCTATCCATTTTTTTTCGGACTATCTGAAAATCAAACTGATTGTCTGGTAGTTCAGAAAACACTGTAAAACTCCAAAAAAAGAAACAGACTATTGGAGTTTATTAAATCTGCAGATTTACTATGCTTTTTTACAAAAAGCATGGTAAATCTGCAGAAAAAAGTCATCACAAATGGAAAAAGAGGGTATTCCCCCCTCATCTGACATGACAATGATGTCACAAAATAGGAGGAAAGAGTGTGTGTGTGTGTGTGTGTGTGTGTGTGTGTGTGTGTGTGTGTGTGGGGGGGGGGTGGCAACCCTAGCCCCAAGTCCCAGTATTGCACCCATTTTTTCTCCCTTTTTATCAGTGACCTTACTGAACACCTCTCTAACCTAAATTTCACATTACATGTTGATGACATTCTCCTTCTTTAAGCCAATAAAATATAACAGACCTCTAGTGTCAACTCCAACAAGCCTTCATTGACCTATACTTCTGGACAATTTCCAATAATCTACTGATCAGCCATTAAAAACTAATTTTATGCTTTTTGTTTCTCCACATAAACTCCCTCAACTACCTATGTTCTCCATCACAGATAGTCAGAACAATACCATTCCACACAATTCAGAATAAAAATACCTAGGCCTCACCCTAGATCCCACCCTATGCTGACAACATCCTAAAATTAAGGATGTTCTTCATATAGATCATTGCTGCAGTAGCCTAGGCTATATGGGTTATATCCTGCTAAGCATGTAACAATCAGCCAGCTTACAAAGCTTCAGGGCAGCTTCTGTGCATCAAAACTGTTAGTCATCTCAGGCTGAGCTGGCTAACAGTCAGGTTAGGGTGCCAAGCCCTTCAGAGATTTCCTGACACCGAAGAGAGTGATCCTCTGCAGGCTTTCAAGGATCAGAGGACAGGTTACACTGTTCTATTGCTGGGTACATAAGTTCCCTTTGGGAAAAAAATATACATTACTTTTTATGACAGAAAACTTGCTTTTTGATGAAACTTATCTAATTATGTTAGAGAAAATGTTTTAATGACTGTCACATGACTTTCATTCATTTTTAGTATTACTGTTTTACTTTTGTTGTAAAAAATTTGTTAAAACTAATTTTAAACTATTTTTTTCTGTGGTAAAGGTTGTATTATTTTACCTTTAGGGGCTGGGGTTAATGCTTAAAGTGCTTGGTATTGTGTTTTAAGAGGGAAAAAGTTACTTTTTACAATGTACCTGCTTTGCTGATTATTGTTGCCTGGCTTCCTTAGGAATCAGCACCTTTTTCAGATTAAATATGGAAAAACCTACCAACTCCTCAGTTCTTCCTTCTTGTAACCACAAAAAGAAAAAAAATTGCTAAATAAGCCTTTGCCACCACAGCAGGTTACTAAATCACCTGAGACACAGGTGGGGGACTCTGCTGTGCCAAACCTGGATCTCAGGATAACTTATCTTTTTCCTTGGGTCCCACTGGTGTAGTCCCTACAGTCACAATGGACCTGGGATCCAGGGCCAGACACATCCTCTGTAACTGTTGGAGTGTCCTTGGCAGGCAAGGGAGAGCCACTCTTGTCAGTCCTGTGAGAAGTGGCAGAGAGTGCCACTCTGCCTATCCAGAAAGCTGCACCCATTCCCAGGGAGATTATTTGCAAAAGAAGAAACAAAAGCTTAAACATATGCCTTCTCCTGTCTCAGTTACTATGGACATGAGTAATTTATTAGGCTGAGCTCAAGATTTTGAGCAGGGTCTTGACCCTTCCGACATGGCGGTTTCTGGTGAAAGAAAAATGGATTCTTCAGTCAAAAGTTTGAACATCAAAATAATTAAGATACAGATTATGTGTTGGCTCCGCATGTTTCTGATTCAGAATGTGAAGAGAGTGTGGCTTTAGCCAGTACCTTTGAAATATTTTCTTTCTCTGAAAATATTTCCAGAATCAATCAGTTGTTTCAGTGGGAAAACAGTGATGTTTCTTAGTCTGTCAAGAAGTACTACAGTTTGTTACGGCTGGAATTGCCACAGCCTACTACTATTTTTCCTGTTCTATCTTTTTTGGGAGATGTTTATGTCACAACCTGCAGCTTCCCTGGCAGCCAGCCTTCTGCCCCCCCCCCCCCCCCAAAAGTCAGATAAGAGTATATAAAGTGCCTCTATCTTTTAGGTTTTTATATACATATTCCAGATCAGTCCCAGAAGCTATTGTTTTAGCGAATCCATCTACTACTAAACATTTGGTTAATACTAATCCCTCTTCTTCTGACAAGGATGAGGAGGCTTTTGACAGATTAGAAAAGTGTATTCTTTTGCAATAATTGTTTCAAGAATTTTCAGCTGTCAAGCTTATATGTTGATGTTTATGCTTGCATCTTGTGAAAATATTAGGAACAGTTTGACATTTATTTTCTGTTGTGAGGAGAAATCTGCTTTGTGTAACTTGGTTTCTTCTGTGTCTCAGGTGACTACCCGCTACTTGAAATGTGCATCTAATTTTGCTGATGCCACCTTTTGGCCTGCCACTAGAACTGTTATGAGTAGGTTTGTTAGGCTGTTCTTAAAACCTCACAGAAGATGTCAACATTGAAATGCTGAATTATCCCTTGGATAGAACTAGTTTTGGGATTTTCTGCTGCAGAGGTAAATAAATAGTATGATGCCAGCAGAAAACTGATTCAAAGGATCTCTTGGATTTTCAGCCCTTGTTGTTTAAGTTTGCCAAGGGAGTCAGTGGTCCCTCTGCAACTTTCTAAATAAAACAAATTAAACAGATCCAACAAGCTGCTGGTAAGTAAATATTTGGAAAACAATGGCAGAGAGGTTCCAAAAAAGAAAACATGATCCCCCCAGATAAAAGAACAGATTGATAAATCTGAATGACTATGTGAATGACTTCCCATCTCACCCTGACAGTCCTTTAACCCTTCCAGAAAGATGAATCTCCATTTCTCTCTCTCTTTGACAAAAATAGTTTAAGATACATTGGGTTCTGAGAGTAATCCATCAAGGTTGTAGATGCCAGTGGAAGTCTCTCCTTCCTTTTCAGGCATTCCTCTTCACCCACCAAACCAGACTCTTCTTTTCCTTCCTGCCATTTAGCATATGATTAATCAAGTGGGTGCTAGAAGCTCTCCCTTCTGCTTAGTTATGGGAAGGGTTTTATTCAAGGATGTTTCTGGCACGAAAAAAAGAAGATTCATGGAGACCAGTTGTGAATCTTAACTTTCTGAATCTGTTTGTGATAGTACCCAATTTTAAAATGTAGTCTCTTCAAAAGTTGTTACCAGTAGCATAGCTAGGGCAGGGCGAGATGGGCAACAGTCCTGGGTGTCAGTGTTGGGGAGGGGTGATCAGCTGATCCCGATCGCTCCTTAATGTAATACTGACTTTTTAAGCTGGTATTGCATTTGAGGTCCAACCTGAATGCTGTAGCACTACATGTGTGGTCTAAACTGGAACTCTGTATTGCCCATGTATGCCGGTTATAAACTGTAGCAACTGTTTGCTACATTTGTAGCAAGCAGTTTGCTGCAGTTTACATTTTTTTTAACTAAAACATGAGTGCTGAAGTGCTCCATGCAGGCAGGTATAAACTAATCAATTTGTTTAATTAATGTCCTTAGTTTTGCTCTTTTTGCTGTGGAGATGGTGTGCTGGTTCATAACACCAGCCTAGGCTACTAACTGAATGAGCCACACTTCTGCTTGTTACCCCTTATTCATCATTTGAGTTTTCTAGTGACCTTAGATTTAAAAGATGCATATCTTCTCATTATATCAATCCAGGTTTCTAACATTTCTTAGGTTTTCAGTGTCTGGATCACTTTATCAGTTCTCTGCATTACCCTTTGGTCTATTTACTACTTCAAGGATATTCACAAGTATCTATCTCCTGGAATAGCCTACTGCAGACTGCAAGGTACTCACATTTTTCCTTATTTAGACTTGCTTATTTTTAGTCTTCTTTAGAGTGTCAGTGATTTCTCACTTGGGTAAGAGATCTCCCACATAGGCTGGGATTCCAAAAGAACTTAGAGAAGTTTTCCCTTGGCTCCTTCTCACAGGATTGTTTTCCTGGGGTATCTCTTAGATACCTCAGTTCAAAAAGCTTTTCTTCAGCAGGAAAAAGTAAATCTGTATTTAGTGCTATTCCTGAGTTTTTCCACTCAGACTGCAGTCTCAGCAAGGAAATTCCTATGGGTATTGAGTCTCATGGCATCTATTATATTCCTGATACCACTTGTAATATTCCAGATAAAAAAATACAATGGCACCTGAAGGCTTTATGGTCCCAGCATCAACATCTCCTGACATTTCAGGTTCCAGTTTTAGGGTTTGTGAAAAGGAAGATTATGTGATGAAAACACCAAATTTCTCGGAATCCAGGTCTTCCATTCTCCCATCTTGCTACAGCACAGTCAGTTACAACAGATGTCTCAGATTTGACTTTGGGAGCAGTGTCTATGGTGATAAAAGTGTGTAGTCTTTGGAAAAAAAAAGAAAAAAAAACTGACCAAAACACAAACACATAAAAAGAGATGTTAGCTATTAGAAATGCTATCAACTCTTTCAATCATCTGTGGTCTCTGGGACTTCTACAAGTGTTTACAAGCAACACTGCAGTGATGTACTACATAAAAAGCAAGGGAGAATCAGATCTTACCCTCTCTGCAGACTAGCCATCATAGCATGTGATATAGCTTTTCAACACAATCTCACTCTACAGGTAGAGCAAAATGCTTGGCAGACAAATTGAGCATGACCAAGACAGGACCTCAAGCTTGGAAAGTGAATCAGAGTGTCTTCCAAGAATTGATCCATCTGTGGAGAGTAACTCAATTGATCTATTTGCCTCCGCACACAACAGTTGATTGACAAAATTCCACTGTAGCACTGCGTGCAAGATGGCCTGGAAGACAGATGCATTTTCTTCTCCTTGGACAGGGTTGTTCCTATATACTTTTCTACCCTTTCTACCAATAGCCAGGGTCATTCTGAAGATTCAAAAGGGCTCCCCAAAGATCATTGTGGTGACACCCTTCTGGCCCAAGCAACAGTGGTTCTCCCTTCTATTGGAAATGGGCAGGGGCAAATACCACAAGCTTCCTCACAGACTGGATTTACTCACACAGTACAGGGGCATTTGGTACATCCCTACCCCAAGCAAGTACAGCTGCCTGGATGATAGTATTTTAATACCTTTTAGGCACCTTTTTTTCTGAGGATGTTCAGCAGGTATTAATGGAAGCAAGAAAGCCCGCTACTATAAAATCATATTCTAGTAAATGGAAAATATTTTCTAGTTTGTGTCAAGAAAAGAACTAGCACCCATACAGGGCTAGTGTTTCTCTGGTTCCACATTATTCCTGTGAACTACTATTCTATGGCATATCTTACTCATCAGTCAAAGTTTATTTAGCAGTCATTTCAGCATGTCTGCTCATGGATCCCCCTTTTTCAATGCAGTATCATATGACAATGTTTGTGAAAGGGTGTTTCATACAAAGCCTCCTAGGAAACAGATGGCTTCTCCTTGGGATCTTAATTCTGTGTTAGAAAAACTAAGTCTTCCTCCATTTGAACCAGCTCATTAGGCTGACATGAAACCAGTCTTACTAGTTGCTCTAACCTCTACAAGAAGAGCATCTGAGTTGCAAACTGTCATGGTGGGTCAACCCTATCTCATTTTTCACAAAGATATGGTTTCTTTAAAAACTATTCCTTCATTTATTCCTAAAGTGGTGTCTTAATTTTATTTAAGCAAAGCTATCCATCTCTCCTTGTCTTCTTTCCAGAAAGTAAAAAAATGAGGGAGAAAGGATTCTTCATACTTAAGACATCCACAGATGATTCAGGTGCAATCTTGACAAAACAAAATTTTTCAGAACCTCTGCTCAGTTGTTCATTTCTTGGAAAGTTATGAAAAAAAGGCAACCTGTGTCTGAATAGACTGTTTCAAAATGGTTGTCTCATGCTATTAACTTTTGTTACACTGACTACAGCTGAACTATTCCAGATGCATTCAAGGCTCATTCAGCCAGGGCCTTGGCTTCATCTATGGCTCTTTGGAAAGGGTTGAATTGTAGAAGTATTTTAGAAGATGCTTCTTGCTCCACTGTGTACACTTGTGTAAGGCACTATAAATTAGATTCCTTCTCCAGGTCTAGGACATGCTTTGTTAGAACCATGCTTTAAGGGCTCCTGGATCCTCATCTTTCCTCATTCCAGTCATGTTAACCTATGGTAATATACCAATATGGCTTAGGCTACTGGACGTTCAAATAATCTCTGCTACAGTCACTGCTACGTCCCTCCACCCCCTTATTTTTGTATGTTTTTTATGCCAGGGTGTGAACATTTAGTATTATTTTATTTTATTTATTTATTTACATTTGTTTACCAGGAAAGCCCAACTGGGCCAGAAGCCCATTTTAGTGGAGGCCTAGGGAGAAAAGCTCCACAGAAATATAAGCAAAATACAATAATTAGATAGTACAATAGTATACATACAGTAAGATGCAGAATACACATCATCTAGTTAGTCAATACAAAGTAGTATTCAATACAGTTTTCTAGTAGATACAGGTTCAAAAAGAAAAACACACAAGCATTTCAATGAAGGTCACTGTGAGAAAAATAAAATTAGTACTGTGTACATATTAAATAATAGTTATGAACAAATGAGATTTCCTTTATGTATATATTCTTTGAGTAGTAAAAACACTGAGGAGAGGAAGAAAAGGGGGTAAAGAACTGTGTGAGAGAGTTATAGATATCTTGTAAGTCAGATTAGGCACAGGAGCGATGCCGGTTCTTGGTTAGATGTTCAAATAGTAGTTGTTTGAAACTGGTAGATACAGGTGTGTTTTGGAGGGTGTGGGGTAGAGAGTTCCATAATTTGGCTATTTGATTTGAGAATAGGGCTTTACCATGAGTGTTGTTAGTTTTGTATACTCTGAGAAAGTTTCTGTCTGCAGATCTTAGACTTCATGGGCATGAATAGGGAACAAGTTCCTTGAGGGATGGGCAACTGTCAGGATGGAAGATGATGTTGTGTGTGAATTTAAGTTGGTAGAGATGGAGAAGGTTAGGTAGCTAGAGCCAATTTAATTTATGTAGAGCAATACAATGGTGGGTTTGGTGTGGAAGGTTGGCTGCTATTTTTTTGTAGCAAGTTTCCAATTTGGTTAAGTCTGATTTTTTTAAGTTGGTAAAGAGGGGGAAAGCTTATAAGAGCAAGAGGAGGAAGGTTCTGGATATGACTAGTCTGGTATTGTCAGTGAGGAATGGCTTGCTTCTATACTTTGAGCCAAGTTTGATGTGAACTTTCTTAATTGTGATGGCTCTGTGTTGGTCAAATCTGAGTTTGTTGTCGATTGTCACGCCAAGGAGTTTTGTATGCTCAACTGGTTGGATGACTGTGTTGTTTGCTGAGGGAATGGTGAAAGGAGGTGTGGTCAGTGATTGTTTGCTACTAGTAAATAGCATTAACTGTGTCTTTTTGGGGTTGAGGATTAGTTGTCATTTACTTAAATATGTTTCTATATCATTAAAGGCTTGTTGGGCTACTATTTGGAGATCTGGTAAGGTATCTGCTGAGCAGATTAAAGTTGAATCATCTGCATACTGAACTACTTTAGCGTGCATTGTGGATGAGGCTAAATCATTGGAGAAGATGGTGAAAAGAAGGGGTCCTAGTATGGAACCTTGCGGGACTCCGACCGAGGCAGAAGGGGTGAGAGTTTGGATTTCCATCGTATTGCTTGTTGTCTGTCAGGCAGGGAAGTCTTTGATAGGTTTAGTGAGGCAAGAGTACTAAGGAGTTTCTGATGGGAGACAGTGTTTAATGCATTTGACATGTCTAAGAAGACTGATGCTACTTGCTGGTTTGAATTTCTCAGTTGGTTGATGGTGTTAGAGAATTTAATTAGGGCTGTGGTGGTGTTGTGTTTCAGCCTGAAACCATGTTGGAAGGGAGAGATAAGGTTGTGAGATAACAGGTATTGTAGTAATTGAGTGTGGATACATTTTTCCAGAATTTTGACACGGGGGAAAGGATGGCTATGGGTCTGTAATTGTTTAATTCTGTTGATGTTCCTCCTTTATGTATAGGGGTGATATAGGAAATTTTCCATCATTTTGGGACATATTATTCTGCTATAGATCTATTTACCAGAATGGAGATAGGCAGAGCCATGACATCAGCTGAAAGTTTGAGGTACTCATTGGGGAGTTGGTCAGCCGCTAAGGAAGGAGGTTTCAGCATTGTTCTTATGGTGTTAGTTGGGACAGGTTTGAGGTCAAAAGAGTTGTTGTTAGTTTCATGATTAGGTGGAAGAGACAGTAGGGTGGAATTGTTCACTGTAACTAAGGAGTGGATGGTGTTTATGAAGTAGGTGTTGATTAGTGAGGCAATACTATGCTTTGGTTATTGGTTGCTGGTTCTGGGGTTGTAGCTTTACCTAAGTGGAGGAGAGAGTTAACTGCTTGCCAGAACGTTTTGGGATTGTTTCCATATTTGCTTTGTATAGATGTATAATATGTTTTTTTTTTTGTCTAGTTTGAGTTGTTTTTTCGTTTGATTGTGGAGCTGCTGGTATGCTAGCAGAGTTTTGTTGTCTTTTGTTTTCTGGTATTGAAACCAGGTTTTGTCCCTTAGTTTTTGAAGTCTAATGGTTTCTTTTGATATCCAGGGCAATCTCTTATTTTAAATACATGACATGTATGAGTTGGTGCTAATCTATTTAGAATAGCTAGAAATGTGTCATTGAGGTATGTTATGGCCTGGTCAAGTTGGAGATGATGGAGTGGTGTACAGTTGCATTTATTGAGCGTGTCTAAGAATGCTTCATTGGAGAATTTTTTGGTATTTTGTATGACTTTCTAAACTATGGTTCTGGGTGGGATGAGCTGATGACGGATTAAGTAGGTAGGTCTATGGTCACTTAAATTATTTGAAAGGCATCTAGAGAGATAGTTGCGGGTGGTACTGTTAATAAGTGACGAGTCTAAGATAGATTCCTTTTTGCTATGTTTATCTGTTCGAGTGAGAAACTGGATTGTTTGGGAGAAACCATGTAGATTTATGAAGGTGGAGGGGTTATCACCAGTGCAAGTGTTCCAGACTAAATTGAAGTCACCTGTGATAATCGTTTCATGGATGTACATTGAGGCTGTCCAGGCTATGAGTTCCTCAATGGTAGTAGGAGTATTGTTGGGAGGTATGTAAGTGGTTATTATGGTAATATTTTTCTATGGGTTGATTCTGAGCCGTGTTACTAGGACTTCAAAGTTGTTATCATAAGGGTATTTTATAGGTAGGTAGTCTATGCTTAGGTTATCTTTGTAGAAGATTGCAACCCTGCCACCCTTCTTCCTGATCCCATCTAACCTGTGTACGCTATAACCTTGTTGGAGTATGTCTGGGTCTCTTATATGGGGTTTTAGCCAAGTTTCTGTTGCTATAAGAATTTCTGGTGAGTATTGTGCAATGACTGCATGAAGGTCTGTGATTTTGTTAAAAAGGCTTCTAAGGTTCATGTTAAGAATAAGAAGATCTGTAGTTTTAATGTGAGGAAGGTGAGGAATGGTAGCCATGATGATATGTTGTGCAGTATGTGGCCCTGGATTGGGGTGTATATCACCACTACAGAGAATCTGTGATAATATACATGCATGTTTGTGTGACAATTTGGAGAATATGTGAAAGTGTTTGCTGAAGTGGTTAGTGGTATTGCTGACAACTACATGTTTGAAGTGGAAGTATGCAATAGGTGTGTGATTGTAGAGTTGGGAGGAGAAGGCAAGGTAGGAGAGTGAGGAGTGGATGGTATTAGTATAATATAGTATGGGGCTGTAGACATGTTGTATCTGTAGATGAGTGTAGGATGTCAGACAGTATGCTGATAGCAGTAGGGTACAGAGTGTGGTCAGGAGAGAGAGCATGGTGTGTATTCTTTTTAAATGTTAGGTTATCTAGCTGGTGTGATGAAGATGTAAGGACAGAGGGGTGATGGTGTAATGTGGTGGGAGTAGAGTGATTAAGGACAGTTACAATTAAGTTGTGTAAGGAGATAGAGGAGTGTTGCAAATAGTGTATTGGTTAATTGAAGTGTGACTGGTGGATGGAGGGTGATTCTTGATTGGGGGAAGTTAAGGACATGGTTAGTGTTGGCATAAGTCTAGGTGATGCAGGATGGGTGGGAATGGGTGGTAGGATATGGGGAGTGGAATGAGACCGAGCGTAGCAAGGGGGAATGGAGCAGGCGGCTGCCCCCCCCCCCCTCACAGAAGAGTGCAAATAAAAACAATCAATATGAAAAGTGGAAGCCTTGGATCTGTAAGGTAACTGAAAGCAAGGAAGAGGTAGAGGCAGAAAGGTAGGCGTGTAAGCAGATAGTTGCAGAAACACTACTTTAATGGCCTTAGTGTGTAAGTGGAACAAAGGAAGGCAAATCTATCTGGGGACAAAATACACCAAGTAAATGGTACTAGCCTTACTTTACAAGAATTCAATAGGGAGGCAGATTTTGTTGGGACAAGATACAGCAAGTATATTGTTAGTTGTGCCACCTAGTAGAGAGAGAGAGAGAGAGAGAGAGAGAGAGAGACGAAGCTATAGTTGCCTGGGGTGGGGGTGGGGAGTCCTTGCAGGTATGCATGCTGGCCAAAATGTTAAAAAAATAAATAGTAAACATAACAAATCTGCTATAAAAAGAAATGTAAATAACCAGTCACAATGTTTAAAACTTAACTGTTAAGGACCAGATCTGCTAATAACATGAATTGTAAACATCCAGTCACCTATGCAGACTTGTCTGGTAGTAAAAAGTGTTATTCTTGGCTTGCAGTAATTGTAGGGTGAAACCGGACTGTGGCAGTGGTTTTATTTGGCAATTGTACAGTTGCTGGGTGTGGGGGAGGAACCTGGCCTACGATGATACAGGCAGACCAAGTGTGCTATTTGTCCTTATAAGGATTTTAGCTTCCCTCTCTCATTGGCATACAAGCTCTGAAGGGCTTGGTGCTCAAAACTAAATTTTAATCAGCTTAGCTTTAGCTGACTAATTGCTCTAAAGCTTTGAAATTGGCCCAGCTGTTATATCCTTAGCAGGGTTTATCCCCTATAGCTAAGACTGCTACAGCAGGGAACATTCAAACATTTACTGTTATGATAAGTTTATTTATTCAACTATATTTTCTCTACCAAATAAAACTCTGCTCTAAAATTTCTCATCTTTTCTCCTCACCAGCCTGGGCAGCCATTGCCAAAAAGTTTTTGCTACCCTAATTTGAATATGGGTTCCTTTCCATTCATTCTGTAATACCCAAAGGTTATAGATATCTGAAAACAAAATATGTTAATTCACCTTGCTCTCTGATACTTGATCGCAACACACCATCTTAACCTACTACAACCCCTTAATTGGCTCCCAGTAACTGAAAGATAAATTTACCTGCTAGGATCTCTCATTTATAAGGTATTAAAGAAGGGGAATTGCCCTCCTTTGAGAAAGATGACTTCTTGTCAGTGAACAAGAACACACCCTGGGGTACAGCCAAGTTGACACCCTCCCCCTGAGAAGACTCATTTTAAGAACTGTCACTGTTGCACAGTTCCTACCCTACAGAGATAAAGAAAAACAAATAATTATAAGGGTTCAAGAAAAATTTATCTCACTACCTCCAGAGGCTAGATACCCCTGCTTTAAAGACAATAGTTACTCAACTCTGATGATGTTGCGTATTGCCATCAACTGATTCCACTGTTTAATTGAATGTACATTACATATATTATTCTCTTTTTATTTTGTTCAGTGACTTCATGCTCGGCCTGCTTGTGTAAAATTACGTTACTAATTCTATTCAACATGGTGTCTGATTTATTGATGACTGATTTCTACTCCCACTTAAATGGTCATATTGAAAAGGCAGTCCCTGTCCACACAAAATATAACGACAAATTTAAAATAAACCCAGACAGGATGTGGTGGAATCCCCATTTAAATGAATTATATATCAGAAGAAATAACTGAGTTACTGTTTATAAGAAGTCTCATAAGAGCACACATATGCATGCTAGTAAAGAGCGTAAGGGAACCATTTAGAATAAAAGCTGAATATGAATTTAAAAAGTCACTAAACCAAAAAATAACTGTGTATTTCTTTAATTATGTTATAAAGTTAAGAACTAACAGCAAACAATGTTTGGTGCTAGTCCACAATAATATTGCACACTCTGGACCAAAGGAAATAGCTAATATCCTATCTGATTAATTTAGTGCAACTATACCTGTCAGACTCTTGGTACAGGAAATCTGGATAAAGCATAACATGATTAGGGGATGAAGGCTCAAAAATAGGGACAGATTTTAAACATTGCTGTAATAAACTTGGAAACCTGCTGGACTAACAGGGTTTGTATTAGCATGCATTTTCTGAAGGGTATAAAGTCTGCAACTCAAATGTATGTCATTAAAAAAGTCTGGGCATTCTGAAAAAATCTGGACAGTTGAGACGTGTTCAAAGTTATACCTATTTTACAGATTCCGAAGTACCAGCTACCTCCCTTAGTTCTCAGACCTCTCAAAAGCTAAGAACACCTCACTGATGTGGATAACATGCTGTTCCTGGAGTATCAGTACTAAATATAGCCTATTTGATCCCCTATTTAACCTCTTTAATCTAACCCTCACTTTGTTACATCCCTGAAGCCTGGAAAACATCTTGTAAATAAGCTTTCTCCCAGTCTAGAAATGCACATTCCCTATTTCTAGCTTCTTGTCAACCATCTTTCTCACTGTGCTGCATTCTGATCTGAATCTAGACTGCTCATCTCCCATCCTGCTTTCTACTGCTCTTTGTATTCATTTAGCAAACTTCCTCTCCAGCGCATTCATGCAGTGTTGCAGGGTATTGATACTCCTATACTGCCCACAGTTGTGAATGGTCCATTTGTTGTTTTTCACTGACACTAGAATGTGTATTCTCATTCATCTGGGATATGCCTTTTTCTCAATTATGTTTGTGGTATTCTCTGGAACCTTTTCTCCCCTAACTCACTCAACATTTTAATGATATTGGCTGTAACCTCCTCTGAGCCTGCTGGTTTGCTTGATTTCATTTTCCTTGGTGCTGTTCTTACTTCTTCTAGGGTGGGCTCTTCTTTGTCTTTCATTGTTGGCTTTGTCTGTGGCAGTACAGCTTCTGTAGGGTTTTCTTCATTCTGAAGCTGCTGGAAGTATTCTTTCCATCTGACTTTGATGGGCTGTGGGCTGGTAAGCAGGTTGCTGCTGGCATCCCTTATGAAGGGTGTCTGATGAATATCTTTATCTTTCTGCCTTTGCTTTGCAACCTGATTAGAGTTTCTTTGTGCCACTGGCTGAGTCACATTCTAAAAGCTGATAGAGTGCTTGTGATGCCTTATTCTCTGCTATTGTAACTGCTTTCTTAGCCTCTTTATTAACCGCCTAGTATTTTTTCTTAGCCTGGTCTCTCTTTTCTGTCTCTCACTTTCTCCTGCATTGTTTTCTTTTGATAATTTCCTTGATTTCACGAGCCACAAAATACATAGCAGCAGGGAAAAAAACAAGAACCAAACTCAAACCTACAGACTTGGGGGTAGTCAGAAGGAATTCGCATGTCACAAATAAATCCAATACATTTTATTCACAAGGTTAAGAACTTTCATGCTATAAATTCAAGGACTTCTTCAGAATGACCACCCCATTGAAGTTCTTGCCCTGTCTTTTTGCCACTGTCCTCATTCATTGTGTTCTTGTCTTGATGAATTTGGTTTATTTTCTGTGCATTACTTCTCATCTTCCGTTATACATTCCTTATCCAACTTTCATCCTGCATCTTTTTCCACAATGCTGTCTTGACTACTACAGGTCTGCAGGGTTGAGTTTGGTTCTTAACTTCCTGGATTTCTATATTATTTCACAAGCTTTCCTTATGTACCTTATTTCCATACCTGACTCAGCCACATATCTATTCTATAGTCTTCACCCATGCTATTTTTACATCCTGGCATTCTTTTTCAAATCCACCTATTTCTTCTTCTTCTTTTTGAGGTGTTGGAGCCTTGACTATTTCCTTGAACACTTGTGCTTTCTCTCCAGTCAGCTTCTAGGTCTTTGGTCTGATCGCTGCTGACCATAGAACCTTCTCTGTCCACTGCTTGCACCTGACTGTTGCCACAAGTGGTTTATGCTGTGGGTCGACTGTTTCACTGGGGATAATTCTGTAATCTCTGATTCTACCCCACTGCTCTTTCCTTACTAGTAGAAAGTCTACCTGAGTTGCATGTTGGACATTCTTCTATGTGATCTTGCGACTGTCTAATTGCTGAACCATGTGTTGGCCACCATCAAGCCATTTGCCATACAAAAATCCAAAATGGCCTCTCCTTCTTTATTCCTGTTAACTCACCCATGTAGACCCAGACAGTCCTCATGTCATGTAATGTCTGACTCAATATAAGCATTCTGTTTCCTCATTATCAACACCAACTCATGTTGTTCTGCTTTATCTAGAAGGTACTGCAGCTGCTGCCTGAATGTACTATTTTTCCTTGCTAGCACAACCCTGTTTTGGGACATAGGGTGAGATACTTGTGTATTTTATACCATAGGCTAGATTCTGATTTGCTGAATCTAAACTGTTTGGCATCTGAACACTAAAACCAGCCATCTTACATTAAGAGGGCTCCGTGCACCATTGTGGCAGAATAGTGCAGCAAGGGACCTATATGAGTTGGAGATTGTTGGAATAAAGCTCAGTATTGAGCATTTCCATTGGCCAGCTGTTTGAAAATTGCTTAACTTAGCTTGCATTTAGGCAGCACATTTGCAAGGGCCTATGCTCAGTTTACAGGAGCTGCTTTAGGATTGGTGCCTGATGTCTGGAGTGAATGCAAACGAAATCCAAGGCATTCTTTGAAATCTACAACAAATAAATATTTTATTCACTGTACTGCACTTTTAAACTATGTATTACTGAATTGGTGTCTACTTTTAACTGTCTTTTAGCCATTTTGTGTTTTGCTTTCACTGTTTGAACTGCTTGCTGTTTGAGACTGTTTTTCCTGCACTTTGTATTTTCTAGTACTTGTGTATTAAATAGCAAAGACTAGATTCAGATTTGCTGAATCTAGACTATTTGGTATTATCTGAGCACTAAAACCAGCCATGTTACACTAAGTGGGCCCCTTGCACCCTTGTGGCAGAAGAGTGCAGCAAAGGACCAATCTGAGTTGGAAATTGTTGGAATAAGGCTCCGTATTGAGCATTTCCATTGACCAGCTTGTTTGAAAATTGCTTAACTTGTTTTAAAAAAGGGTTCTCACAGTTGCTACATAAGCTTTGCATTTGCATGAGTTTACACCTCTATTAACACAGCTCCATGGAATTTTGCGACCAGCCACTGCTCTACTATCTTCATCTGAGCAATCCAAAGCATAGTTTGTGTTATTGTGAATGACTTGAGATGTACTTCACTGGACTATATGAAGAGAGGTATGACTGAGCTCTCTGAATATGTGTCTCAGGCAGGTATGTCCCTAGCCCTGAGCAGAATACTACCTTCACCTAAGATGATACCACAATATAAACAAAAATTAATGACTTCAACAATTGGCTTAGTGTATGGTCTTAATTCTAAGGGAAGTACCTGTCAGCCTGGAATAACATGGTAGATAGACCACGCTGCTCTGCCAGAGATGCCCTTCATTTGTCACCTCTGACATTTTGGTTGCTGACTAAGGCTCTTGTCTCCACCGTAGTGCTTTTTTTAGGCAATGTCACAACAACAAAATTCCCAATGTAAAAATATCTTCAAAAAGCAACCTGAAGGTTATGTTGCTAAATACTAGGAGTCTAAACCCAAAACAGCACTCACTGGAAGCAGCCCTCACCTCAGAAGATGCTGACATCTGTGCAGTCACAGAGACTTTGTTTAAGGCCACAGAAAGCACCCCGGGCATACCAAGTTATAATGCCTTCTACACATTCAGACCACAAACTGAAAGTGTGAGAACTAAAGGAGGTAGAGTATTAATATACAGCAAAGATAAATACACCTCTAGATTGGTTAAACAAAACAGTTCCCTTAAACTAATCCAGGTCCAACTGACTGTAGGTAAGATCCATCTCCAGGTTATTTCCAGTTAAAGGACCCCCTCCATGAACCAGGATACCCACACTGCATACTTGGATCTAATCGAATCTCCCAAGATACAACCAATCATCCTGGTTTTAGGGGACTTTAACTTCCCATCCATAGAGTGGGTAAATTATACATGTACTAACACACTTACCAAAGGTTCTTGGACGTCATCAACTCCAATGTCCTGGACCAGTTATTTGACACCCCCACTAGGGGTCCAAACATTTTGGATCTGGTGCTCTCTAACATATGTGATCATTGCATCACCCCATGTATGCGACCTTCCCTAGTGAGGTCTGATCATAAATCAGTCTCATTAGAAGTAAAAATAACATCTGCCCCCCCCCCCCCTCATTAGCAGCAACTAGACTAAAAAACGTTGCCATAACCAGTTACAACCTAATACATGATGGCATTAATAGCTTCATGGCTCCTGCCCTCACTGATGGCATGGACACCTATACTGGGATTTACACCAATGCCTTGTATAAGCATCTTATCAAATGTATTGACTCAGCCGTACCTGACAGGATTAAAACAAGACCTCATAAAAGAACAAGCCTGCCTGGTGGACATCCACCATTAACAGGTTATACAATAAGAGAAAGAAATAGCTGTCCAAGAGCAGGAAGGAATGGTCTTTGAATTAGAAGCATTCCCTTCTAGGCTTAAACAAGCAAATAAGACACCTTGTAAGACATTCTAAAACTAACTGTGAATCCAAATTAGCCTCCTTTACTAAGGATAACTATAAAACCTTCACTAGTGATGTCAGAAACCTTAAAGGAAAAACCCAGATCTGCACAGAACTGGTTGTTAATGGCATCACATTTTATTTATTTATTTATTTTATTTTACATTTGTTGACTGGGCTAGTCCAGCTGGATATATGTCCATTTTCAGTGGAGGCCCGAAAAAAAAGAAAAACACAACAACATAAAAGGTCAAGACAAAGACAATAACAGTATAATTTGGTACATAAGTTTTATATACTGAACCTGCAGAAATAGCCAACCTGCTAGCTGACAGGTTCAGTGAAAACTTTTCCCTCCTGTCTCCACCACGTATCCCCCAAAGCACCCCTACCACCTGCCCTCCACCTAGTATCTCCAAGGAGCAGGATGTAAATGCTCTCTCCAAAGCCAAAGACACAGCCTCTATGGGACCTGATAATATCCCAGGTTGCATTCTAAATGGATTAAAACAGGAACTATCTGCTGGGTACTGTTTTTAACCACAGTCTAAACACTGGTTCTGTACCTGCTGAATGGAAAACAGGAACCATCATCCTGTTATACAAAGGAGATGCCTCAACAGACCCTGGGAACTATAGACCCATAAGCCTGAACAGCCTAATCTACAAGGTTATGGAAAGAATAATCATGGACCTTATCAACAAAGATATAAGAGATGTCCTAACAATTAAATGGAGATCCTGCCTCTTGAACTTGGTGGACATCTTTGAGCCAGTCAACAAAGCCCTAAACAAAGGCAAATCCATGCATATGGCCTACTTGGACCTGGCCAAGGCCTTTGACACTATTCCCCACTCAGGCATCATTGATAAACTCACCCAGCTGTAGATCAGCCTGTATATTTTCAGGTGGGTTGCAAACTGGCTCACCGATAGAATGCACACAGTTAAAATAGGTGACTCTACCTCCACCAGCAGACCCATAACCAGTGGTGTTCCACAGGGATCGCTGCTGGGGTCCTTATTGTTTGGAATCTGCTT
This sequence comes from Protopterus annectens, assembly GCF_019279795.1. Lineage (NCBI taxonomy): Eukaryota > Metazoa > Chordata > Ceratodontiformes > Protopteridae > Protopterus > Protopterus annectens. Next base: position 1,252,760,230 of record NC_056729.1, read on the forward strand.
CTCAGATGTACAGGCTAAAAGAAAAGGCCTATGGCTGATGAAGTTTGCTGACGATTGCAAACTGGGTGCAGTCATCATGTCCCCAAATGGTGTCAACATCCTACAAGAGGGACTTACACTGACAAATGACTGGTGCCAAAGACATTGGTTAAACCTCAATGCAAAAAATGCACTATCATCCCCTTTAGCAAGAACAACATTCCTGCAGATTACCACATTAATAATAACACCCTAAGCATGCAATCAGTAGTGAGAGATTTGGGGACACAGATTGGCAACAAACTTTCCTTTGACCACCACATCTCCACACTGGTATTACAGGCTTTCTACATCACCCACCTCATAGGTAAGGGCATTGCATCCAGAACAAAAGAGGTTATAACCCCCCCGTACTCCTCACTCATCAGGCCAATAACAGAGTACAGTGTTACATTTGGTATGTACCTTATCAGGCACCTGCAGCAACTGGAAAGACCTCAAAGGTTTCTTACAAAGAAAATTCAGGGTCTTCAGCATATGTCATATGTTGACAGACAGAAATCACTGTCATTATTCTCTATGTCTTACAGGCTACTCAGAAGTGACCTCTGCCTTACATATAATGCAATCTCAGATCCTGCTCTAATGGAAACACAGCACATTTGTAAATCAAATTGTATAAGATGCACTTGTTCTAGGGAACTCATCCTAGTACGTGACATCAACAGGACTTGGAGAGACAAATATGTCTCACAGATATTACCTCTCCTCTGGAACAGAATTCCAGTTCAGGTGAAGCAGAGCCTCTCTCTGACCCTATTTAAGCATAATTTGGATGACTGGATGGGAAACCGCAAATTCAGTCTGGGAGTTTCATCTGTGTCACTCTTGGACAGGGGCAGTAGTTGTTGACTTAGTTCTGGTTAATACATTGATATTCTTGGCAACAGGCTTTGTACTTGGCAAGGCTTGCAAGGGCCCTAGGGCCATTAGTCTAGTAACATCTTATGATCCTATGATTATAAATACTGACATATCTTTACACTGGAGTCTGAGTGCCATGAATCTATTACTAATTCTGATGACATGCCTCACTGTCTTCAGAAGACTCACTCTCCACACAGTTCCCACAACATATCTAGTCTGCTCTTCCTTTGAGTAGTAGACTCTGGATCACAGTGCAAGTGACTTTGCTACACTTCCCTTTTATCTTACCTACTGGATAAGCAAGATATCGAGCCACATCCTTACCATTATGCCCATCCGCTTCAAGCTGTGACTTCTCATGTATTTATTTTAAATAGCCTTAATTAATGTTTTTTTTATATTTTGTTTTGTTTGTTAATCTTGCATTCTACATTGCATCACTTTTCTCAGGGAATAAGCACTTTAATAAAATTGAAATTGAATTGAAGATGGGCAGCCTAACATTCTCCCATGGTCTATCTTGTATTACCTTCTTTGAGGCTAGAAGGAGCTTTAGGATGTGTGTTATTGACTCGACATGCAGCAATCTGCAAGATTGTTGCCTAGTACTTACCTATAAGCCTATGAACCTATTGAAGGGGTAGTTATCCACTGGTCCCATGTTGTTCACCATCTATGCAGACTTGAAGCTGCATACTAGTTTAAAGCTGTCCATACATGGACACTTTATGGAGGGTGCCTCATCACATACATCCACCTGTGTGGTTTATACAAATTATCCTATGCATTTTGCATGATATCATGCATTTCAGCTGTTGGGTTCACTGGCGGATTGCTGATGAATATTTTGTTGTGTTACTCTTTGTGTACTTGCCTGCTGTTGTTGCCTTAACTCATTGTCATGCAGTATTCTGTATTCATCTGGACAGGTGTGACAGCAGATAAGTTTCACATTGACAAATATAGACTAAGATCCATTGCAACTTGTCAGCACTAACACTGCCAGGTGCCATATATTGTTCCCTCACATTACCAGAAATATATTTTTTTAGTTTCTATTTTCATTGAAGCTTAACAAAGATGGTAACAGGACAATGTTATGGAAGTGGAGACTGAAGTCTTTGTAGAGGCTCTGAAGGTTACCTTTCACCCTCTAAGCATTAAAAAAACATAGCACTTGTCTTTAAATATCATAGCAGAGGGTCAGAAAGAAGACCACTCTTATTTTTCGCAGCAGAAGAGCTTCATATATTAGACCCTATATAGATCTGGATAGGGAATCTTTGTATAGATGTAGTTTATTTATTTATTTATTTATTAAGAGATGAACCCATAAACAAGACTGAATGTATAAGAAAATCAGGAAATTTGGGAGAAGCAAGAGTAAATCTGAAGGCCAAGATCATTTTGCTGTGACTAAATCTCAGAAGTTGGTAAGTATGCTCTGTAGATCCATAGACCTATATTACTGGGCCATGATGGGCTCATGCTGATACCTGTCCAACTACACATGAAGAAAGGGATTGGCTATGGCTGCAGTATGCAGCAGTGGACTCACAACACAGATCTCAGATAAAGTGCACAGGAGGCTCACAAAGTTTACCTGACCACTTTACTAATTTGGAAGATGTAGGCCTCCTTCCTCACTCACCTGTTTACTCAGGTGCCACTGAGATAATATCCTCAGCTGTGATGGAGGCTTGGAGCTTATTGTCCATGGTAGCTTCACAGTGCCCTTTCAAGTAGCTTCACTAGTTTAGTTGCATGTCATGTGGGCAAGATGCTTTTTTTAATTTATATGTAGCCTGATTCAAACACCTTTTGTTTCCCACAAAACTAATCAAGCTAGCATGGAGTGACCACAGCTTTAGGATATGAGCAGCAATGTGGTCATGGGTGCCAAGGGGCACTTTCACATCAGCCATTGACCATCAACAACTGGGGCACAATGTTCACTCTACAAAGGACACAGATAAACAGTAGTATAGGGATAGAAATATCCATAAAAAAAACAACAAACCAAAGTCATGGGCTTTATTAAGGACTTAGTGCTTCGGGACTAGGCCTTCAAAGAGTATAAAAGCCAAGACTTTCAACTCACCTTAAATATCATAAGAATCTAAACAATTAATCAATTAACCAATTATTTAAATCACATATTTACAACCACATTCTTTATTTAACCCAAAAGGTTCCAGGGTGGTTTGGTCAAGAATAATAAGGAAAAAGGATTTGATTATAGAAATAATATGAATAATAGAAAAGATGGTAGGGAGGTATATTTTGTTACTACTTTTAATATTTTATCAGAAAATATTGTTAGGGAAGTTCGAAGATATTGGCCCATGTTAACAAGGGATAAAGATTTAAGATATTTGCTGCAAAAATATGTTCATATTTCATACAAAAGAAGTAGAAATCTAGCTGACATGGTAGTGCATAACCGTTTTTTGCCACCAGATGTCACTATAGATGCTAGTCTTACTACTAAGAATGCAGGCACATTAAGCTGCAATAAATGTTCTATTTGTAAATATATAGTGAACACATTTTCAAAAATTAATAATGTTAAGATCCTCTCTAGGGGATCGTATACGTGCAATACTGAGGGAGTGGTTTATGCCCTGAAATGTAGTTGTAATTTGTATTATATATGGGAGAAAGGCCGAACTTTTAAAACTCGCCTTCAAGAACATATTTGAGACATCAAAAATCAGAAGCTAGAGAGTCCCTTAGGTAGTCATTTTGCACAAGTACATAATGCTAAAACAGAAGACTTGAAAGGATGTATTTAGAAAAAGTTGAACTGATTTTAGGGGAATATGGAAATATTAAGGATAAATTGTTAAGAAAAGAAACTTTTTTATTTTAGAGTACAACATCCTGGAACCTTTTGGGTTAAATAAAGAATGTGATTGGAAATATGTGATTTAAATAATTGGTTAATTGATTAATTGTTTAGATTCTTATGATATTTAAGGTGAGAAGAAAGTCTTGGATTTTATAATCTTTGAAGGCCTGGTGCCGAAGCGCTAAGTTCTTAATAAATTTGTTGTTTTGGAGGTCTGTGACTTTGGTTTGTTATTTTTCTTTATTTTTAATCAGTTATTGTGTTTTTTTATAGAAATATCCATAAGTTGGAAATATCTTATATTTTCTCAACTGCGGATGATTATTGTGCTTACTTTACAGCCTGTACTCCTGACCAACTTTCTTGTTCTGCATTTTGACTAGTCTATCTGTCTCTTGTATCTGTTGCAAGCGCCAGTACAGACTTAGGCTTGTAGCAGTGTGTTCTGTTGCAGCTGGAGTGGCCATATTGTCAAGCATACCAGTGCATCTGACTGCTGATTCATTATAGCTTTTTACATATATTTGTCTGACATAAGTGAGTCTTGCCTCATTTGATGTCTGTATGCCAATCTCAGGTCTTTTGTGGGTGTCTGGATTCACCATAATTAGTATGTCTGGTGTGGAGGAGCTAGAGTCTAAAAGGAAGCGTTGCACTGAGGAGTCTGATACTATCATTCACATTACAGAAATGGGGAATTAGATATGTGCAGGGTTGTTCTGTGTATGTTCAATGACTGATGAGGGATTTACCTATGCTATGCCATTAATATTCACTGACAGTCAGGGTAAGAGGTAATTTCCTTGTAACAGGAGCCTGATAAAGATGATTCCTCTAGTGAGTATAATGTTCTGGATTCTGCGAAACACAAAAGTGACATTCTTAGTACGTGACATGCTTATAGCTACAGCTGATGTCTCTGATTGTTATCAGATGACTGTGTCAAAGCAGTCATCTTGTAGCTATATCCACACATGGTGGGCTACTAGCTGTGCAAGGTGCAAACAATTATGGAGCGGACTTCAGTGTGGAGGTAGGTCACACTATGCAGTTTATGTACAGCTCACTAGTAAATTATGGTAATATATTTTACAAACATTGTGTCATTGACCTCTGACTGGATGTCATGTACTCAAAAACTACAGATGTATGGCATGGTGAGCTGAATTCAGTGTTTCACAGAATCCAGAACATTATACTCACTAGAGGAATCGCCCTCGGGACCAAACCACGCCAACCGTGGGTAAATCCAGCATTACCCACACCCAGGCGTGGGTTATTGCTATAGTAGTGTATTCAGCTGTGCTGTCTACAAGTAGCAAAAGCAGCATTAGGTGTATATGTTAGGAAAGATAAGGTATGAACTTGTCCAGAAACTGAGGACTAATAACTTGGGGCAGTGTATGCAAATTATCTATTAATTAATTAATTAATTTGTTCATTAATTTTAACCGGTTAAGTGGACTCCTGTGACTGAAGTCTGAAAAATGTGATAATATTTCACGTTAATGCTATGATAGCTAATGGGCTACCTATTGAAATGTTGGCCCTCGAAATGTCAAGTGCCAACAAGCCAAAAAAATCAAAAACCCAGGAAAAGAGTGAATTTCATTTAGCACTCTTCTCCCTAAAACTTTTTTTTGCAGGGGGGAAGCCCCCCACCCCAAACTTATATATATCAACTCCAAGATCATCATACCTTGGAGAAAAGGGAATATTCTGATAATTGTTTGTCTCAGATATAAGTCCATTTTTCAGCCATTCAGTCTCTGTTTTTCAGGATTCCCTCTAGTGGGTTTGATGGACATGCTCCACCTAAAGAAAACCATATCCCCTCGAGCCACACACTCCAGGGGTCTAAACCTCACCACAACAATAAATAGGACGTGTTGGAGGGATATATTCCTGTCCCAGAGACTTCCCATGCTCTGGAACAAGATTCCAGTCTACATTAGGCAGAGCTCCTCGCTAACCCTCTTCAAGAGAAACCTTGACGAGTGGATGAGAAACTGAAAGTTTACCCCAGGGATCACTTCAATGGGTCTGTTGGACAGAGGCACAGGGAACTAATCTAAGGGGGTGGCGAAAGCCAACACATTTCGGCTAGGCTTATAAATGCCTTCGGGCAGATAAGCCTAGTACCTACCTATGAACCTATGAACCTGTGAACTTATGAACCTGTGAACACGTGAACCTATGAACCTGTGAACCTGTGAACCTATGAACCTGTGAACCTATGAACCTATGAACCTATGAACCTATGAACCTATGATGATTTCAAATAGTTACTTAGCTGAAGGCTGCAGTTTGCTACTCTTTGTGCTTAGGTGTTGTCATGCTGATAGGTAGTTTTCTTTTACCCAGTGAATGATAATAGAGATGTATGCTGCAGCCCAGTGTTTAATTATTTTTGGGTTTGTACATGAATTTGAGCCTGAAGTTACACTACCTGTGTTATAAGACAAACAGACAGATGTATGCAAATTGTATTCCACATGTAAGTGCTTAAGTTGGCAGAATCACATGGCAGTGCAAACATCTGAGCACTGGGATTCTTTGACTGATCTACATATCTGCAGTCTATTCATAACTTTGCAATCAAAGGCAACAATCTAAAATAGTGATTTAGGACTTTGTAGTGGTTTGAATTTGAATCCAGCAATTTCAACATGTGTACTTTATAACTGTGTGCAAGATAAGTGAAATTGTTTTGCTCCCATGTGGCAGGTTGGTAGAATTTTCAACTATATTACCCTCCTTCACACGTGACTGTCATATCAAAAATATGGGACAGAGTTAAATGACATGCAGAAATCTCATAAAGCAGAACCAAAATGAACAATATTTAGTTTCTCCAGAAGGGTTCTGGACTGGTGCTGCATTACAGTGTTGCAGATCAAAAGTCCAGCATCATGGTCACCTGATCACTGTTTGTGCAGTATTAGCATGTTTTAGTTACAGCTAATTACTGTTTATGTCACATTACAAGTATTCACTGAAATACAAAAAAAAAACAAATTTCAAAGAGCCTAAAATTAGAAATTCATTGAACCAAGAATGGTTCTCGAGGGACTGTAACCATTTTACTGGCAAGTGAAAGAAATGACTTTATCATTTTTTTTATCATTTCATACTTTGATTTGTTCTTAGTATGGAAAATATGTAATCTTACTATATCTGAACAATAAAATACAGGATCTTTCTGATAAAGTGTTGAAAAACATGCTGTTTCAAGCAATCCTTATTGTCATGAAAGTTAATTTTTGTTTCTCTTGTTAAGAAGGTACAAGAATATACATTTCAGTAAAGGCAGATCAATAGTACAGGAGATTGTAACATCATCACTGTTCGTAAAAAGGCCTGACTATGCACAAGGGCAGCCCAAGGTTACAAGTCATATCCCTTCCACCTCATTGGAAAATGCTGATTCTTCACCTTTCTAAACTACAAGCAGCAATTTCTACCTATTAACTATTAATGCTGCAATGAATGAATTATGCCTGCATACCCTGGGAATTTTCATTTGTTGATGGAGATGCTTGTGATGCAGACAGTAAGATTTAAAATACTAAGAACTGAATGGTTTCACTAGATTAAAGGATCATTTGAATTCTAAAGGCAGAGTATAAGAGATAGAATTTCCATCAGTTTGGTAGTAATGCACATCGCTGACACTTGATAACTGAATTATATAGTGGACAGTTGCAATGTTCATATGCAGTGCATACTGAGCACCATTTTCTCTGCAATAAATCAGTTTTTCTGCGTATGATTAGTGCCTGGGATATTGTTATAGTATAATTAAATATATTGCTGCTACTACTTAATGTGTTTCCATTGTCCTGCTGTACAGTATTAAGCGTTTATCTGTTCTTAGGTGAAGCCTTAAGCAAGCATTTTACTTTGTATAAGGTACATGACTAATGGTCCACACTAAAATACAATCCCAAAAGTCCATAATAAATAAGTAGAAGCATACAAGATTCTAATACAAATCCATGCTTATGTGACATAACACCTTGATCATCAAGGTTTGCTGCCTTCTCACTTGTATTTCTGATAAAACATTAAATGTCTAATGTTACTTTAAAAACAATGTCATTCTATGACTGTGATACAAATTTCACTGTATTATAACACATGTGAATGAGTTTTTTGTTTTCTAATGGCCGTTATAGTTAGAAAAGCAAACATTCATATAGGAGCTGAATTTCACCTTTCAACATGTAGTTGTCAGAATAGTCTGGTAGTCAGGGCAGAGGATAAAGACTGATGAGATGTCCCTGAGATGCTACCACATGTTCTGGGTTTGATTCTCTCAGCCCCCATTTTCCCCATTTTTCCCGTTTGCAAGCTGAGTGAGTCTGAGCAAGCTCTAGGGCAACTGGAAAATTGAGCAAAGCTCCTTATTGTTCTCCTGGACAGCATGCCTAGCAACTACCTATGAAAATATGAATCTACGAATAGGACTTGTGAAGACACTCATTAAAAGCAATTGACTGTGACTAGGGAAAATTTGGGATTATGGGTTGCCACTTGCCTATCTTTAAATGAGAGTGAGAGAATTAGAGAGGGGTAAGCAGATAGATTGAGGCTGAATGCTGCAAGACAGATGGGCTCAGAGCATGAAGAATCTGGCTAAGGCAGGGTAGTGAAGCAAGCACTTTAACCAAAACAGAGGGCAATGATCACTATGACCTACTAGTCAAGAGTTGTTCCTTGTCAGGTACTCAAACCTGGATATTTGTTTTATGGAAATGCTTAATTTTGCAGGACAAACAATGCCCACAATCAGTACAAAGGATTGCACTTCAGAATTAGGGTTGTTTATGTTGTTCCATGTCATATTAAATGCTTTGAGAAGCAATATAATTGTTTTATACAACTATCAGAGGCGATGTAAAAAATATTTTTTGAATCCTGAAATCTCAGGACATTTCCCAGTTTCACATTTTTTTTGCAGGACCTGAATCTACCAATTTCAATCAACTGCTATTTGAACATTTATCCAAAAATTGGCATTACTCCTGCCCCAAATCTGACTGATACGGTATCTATAACTCTCTCACCACACTGTCCACTCCTTACCTCATTTTCTTTCTCTCCTCGGTGTTACTGCTGCTCATAAAAATATATATAAAGGAAATGTCATTTGTTCATAACTATTATTTAATATGTACACAGTACTACTTTTATTTTTCTCACAGTGATCTTTACTGAAAAGCTTGTGTGTTTTTCTTTTTGAACTTGTATCTGCTAGAAAATAGTATTGAACTCCTCTTTGTATAGACTAACTGGATGATGTGTATTCAGCATCTTACTATATGTACACTATTGTACTATCTAATTATTGCATTTTGGTTATATTTCTTTGGAGCTTTTCTCCCCGGGCCTCCACTGAAAACTGGCTTCTAGCCCAGTTGGATTTTCCCAGTAAACAAATGTAACTAACTAAATAAATAAATAAATAAAATAAATCTTTTTTTTTTTATGACCATTTTGATTCAACAGTCTCCTCATAAAGAATGTTAAATGCATGCACCACTTTTGTTGTGTGAAAGAATACTTTCTATTGCCCCACATTAATTTACTTTTTATTTTCAAGTTTAATCCCTGTGTTTTTTCACACATGCTATTTTTCTGTAACATTCTGTCATGCTGGATCATACATTTATCCTTGCACAGATATTGGAGGGGTCATGCGAATTTGACAGCATAGTCTAAATATATTTTATGGAGAAGACATAAAGTATGTCTGTGTAACCCAAAACGTCCTACAGGAAGTGCTACAGCAAATAGGGTCCCAGGGTCACTGGTACATGCCATTTAATCCCTGAATTTGAGGCATGAAAGTCATGTTTGCATTTTCCATGGTAAGATGAATATGTTTAAGTGTGTGTCTTGTTTTCCATCTTGTTTGTGATTGTCACAAATATAATATCAAGGTGCAGTCAAGATCTGCAGAGTATCAAGTGTGGGGAGGTGCAAATACCATCTTTGTTATTTTAGGGAGATTGTGTGTTCTTAGACTTGAGTGACTATGACCTGCAGTGTGCACTACAACAATTTGCTGCTGAAGATGTAACAGCTGGTATGACTACTCCAAATCAGATATCATGGTCCTTTTCCAGAAAAGAGTAGGTTGCTCTATTCAGAATGGATGTGTTGGATGACAAGCACTATGATTGTACAGCTGTTTTCTTTCCTAGCTGGAGTTTTGGTTGACTTGGCGTTCCTTGGGAACTCTGGATTAAACTTTCCTTCCTTTCTTCTTGGTGCACTTTGATCAACTGCTCTGGACTGGCACTCATTTCCGTCATTCAGGTCTTCTGTTCCTCTTGGGTCATTGAGCAGAAAATTCATTCTTCACTGGTCATGGAAAAAAACATTCATTCTTCAATGGTCATATCCATCCTTCTCTGCTCATGGTCTGGATCATCTGGGTATTTTGGACTAAACTGCTGGTTAGGAAAGTACAGTCACCTTGCTATTAGCTTGAGAATGCCAGATTGTCTTGCTTGACAGGTTTGGTCCACTTATGTTCTCTAAATGCCTTGTGTTGTCCCCCTGAATATATTACATTAATTGAAACATATTGGCCTGTGATGAAAACTTCTTAATTACATATCATGCATATTTTGAAAATATTTTAAAATCCCTTATCACTGATGTATCTATGACTATTTGGCTTTAGTATATCAACTCATGACGTTAAGCTTCATTTCATAAATAGCATGGCAGAAATCTCATTTATACATTTCTGTGTAAACAAGTATTATTCCATTTCAGTTGCACACTGGCTCTTCGGAGGGTCAAAGTTTTCATTCACTTTTTGAAACTGTATACAACTCTTTCAAATAGCCCATTGGGGGCTGGATGGTGGAGAGCTGAAGTAAAATAATTTATGTCATTTTGTTCAAGAAGATTTTAAATTCGTCTGATGTAAATTGTTACCTGTTGTTGCTTAAAATTTTCATGGATAACCCACTGCAAACACCATATTTAAAACAGCAGTGATTTCCACCTCAGACTATTTTGGAAGAGACTGAGTTGCTTACAATAATATAGTTTCCCTAAATGACCCTACAAAACCATGTACACATTGGCATAATTTCAGAGGCCATTTTTTGGAGTACAACTGGGTTGGGGTGGTGTTTTCCATATCATTTGGAAAGATTCTCTTTATGTCATCACAAGGCAAGTGCATTTACATCTACTATTTTTGCTTTCTTCAATTGCCTAAGCATGTGTTTCTGATAAAATGTTGATTCCTGTAAGTAACTTGTGTTAATATATGGACTGGAATCACAGAAATGTACTTTAAAATGCATTTTGCGTTTCTCTGAATCAGTGTGATCTCTGAATTATTATACATATAAGTAAAGGGGTAAAGGCTTGTCTCCTTGCAAAAATGCTTTTTTTATGATGTTTAGTTATTTTGTGCATTTGAGAAGTTACATCCCAAGCTAATACTGAAATGTATTGGAGACACAGACAGTGCAATATCAAGGAAACATACTGGAAGCCATTTGGCAGAATGTATATTTGCAAGTTGAGCCTTCAATTTGTTTACCAATTCTGGATCACCACATATAACTTATTGTTAAGGAAATTATTTCTAACATGCCAAAATGCTGCTCATAGATGGTGGACAGCACTCCAAACTGCAATATTTTGGGAAACACCATCTTTGATTCCCACTATAATGTGTCATCACATAAGCAGCTGTGTTTACAGTGATATAATATCAGGGTATAGCTTAGTACCAGTCGTTGACCACTCTTCTACTACCATTTCACAGATTCTTGTCATTCAAACCAGTTGCATCACGCAGGGAATGTCTCTTCAGTGGTACAACAGTAACGTGTGAGATGTGATATCTTAGCGACTGTAATGATCAAGTAAATGGCAGGGGAAGCATAGCAAGCAACAGGAGAGAAACCAACCATGGAAGAATTTACTGATCTCTTCTGCTACTGAAGTCCTCCCTGCAAGGAGATGTATCTACTCCAAAGTGATAGTACTTTAAAGCAAGCTCTGATTAACTGAGTGACATGACAGGCTCTGTCTGCATGGGCGACGTTGATGAGTTTCTGTATTTGCAAAGAAGATTTGGTGTCACTGCGAGACAACAGAATCAACATCACTGCACATCAATCTCAATTAGGTATTATACTTCTCAGCCTCTTAGAGTAAGAAGTTTGGACAAAGACAAAATAAATGGGGGGACAGAGGCCCAGAATCAGGGCAGAGTTTCTGTTTTACTCTTATAAGCATAGAACCTTGATAGAGTAATGATTTGTTTGCATTAGCATCTATTTTCTGAAGGATCTGAAGTCTGAAACTCAATTATCTGCAATTATTTAGTAACTTCATTCTGAATGAGTTGTTAGAAAACCATAAATTTAATAAGCAACAGCCCAAAAATATGAGGCAAAAATCTGGACATTCTGCAACATTCTGGACAGTTGAGAGGTACAGGATACATTAAGAATAGCTCACTAATCAGACATGCATGCTACTAATAGTATACAACATGGCCAGATAACTATGTTTTGGGAGGTGGCAGGAAACTGTGCAGGTAAGAACAGGAGTAGGGTTTTCATAAAGAAAATAGAAAACACAATGCTAATTGTGTTATTTGTTGCCAGCAACTTTTTAAGAGTACCAATTTCTAGCAAGTAAAATTTACTCACATCTTCTAGATGTGGAGGTTTTTTGTTTGGTAACCTATTAACATTGTCCAAATGAGAATTCCTAAGTTTGAAAGGCAGGATTTATCAAGTCTTTTTTTTTTTTTTTTATCAGTGTCCCTCCATACCGTCTGCCTGTACATATACCTAGTGGGTGTGTGTGTGTGTGTGTGTGTGTGTGTGTGTGTGTGTGTGTGTGTGTGTGTGTGTGTGTGTGTGTGTGTGTGTGTGTGTGTGTGTGTCGGTGGTGGTGGCATGGAAAATTCCACACAGACAATGAATGGAGTGAATTGACTCTGGAGCTGTGAGGAGGAGATCCTGCTGTACATTTCTTGTGCAAGTTTCAGTACCATTTAGCTCTTAATAAAAAAAAAGAAATTTCTTTAATAAAAAATAATTCCTTGCATCCCAAAGCTGTGATTCACGTTTGCTGACCGGAAGATGGCATTCTAACAGGAGCAGTTATACTTGTAGTTAACCAGAAAGACATTCAATATATATTTCCTAAACTCAGCTCTAACATGCTAAGGATAACAAATGCTATGCACAGTATAGTTCAGTATATTAGTTAGGACATACTACACAGTTCAACAGCTGTCAACCCTCTGAGTTTTGAAATTAAATATTTTTTCTAAAAAACTCAAACAAAATAGCACCAACAGTCCCAGGGAAAAAAGCTCCGTGGTAAATAAAAAACGAAATATCAATCTGTATAAAAGTTCAAACCAGGGAGCTACCATGGCACTATGCATACTATCCTTTTCCGTTAAGAATGCATACTAATTAGTTCATTCAGTAATTGGTTTTAGGCAGGCTAGCATTTTTATGTGTATATAAGAGCTGATGTGTATATAAGAGATGTGTATATAAGAGCTGATGAAGTTAGTTTATCTGTTCTTAGGTGGAGCCTTAAGCAAGCATTTTTCTTTGTATAAGGTACATGACTAGTGGTCCACACTAAAATACAATCCCAAAAGTCCATAATAAATAAGTAGAAGCATACAAGATTCTAATACAAATCCATGCTTATGTGACATAACACCTTGATCATCAAGGTTTGCTGCCTTCTCACTTGTATTTCTGATAAAACATTAAATGTCTAATGTTACTTTAAAAGCAATGTCATTCTATGACTGTGATGCAAATCTCACTGTATTATAACACATGTGAATGAGTTTTTTGTTTTCTAATGGCCGTTATAGTTAGAAAAGCAAACATTCATATAGGAGCTGAATTTCACCTTTCAACATGTAGTTGTCAAAAGAGTCTGGTAGTCAGGGCAGAGGATAAAGACTGATGAGATGTCCCTGAGATGCTACCAGATGTTCTGGGTTTGATTCTCTCAGCCCCTATTTTTCCCATTTGCAAGCTGAGTGAGTCTGAGCAAGCTCTAGGGCAACTGGAAAATTGAGCAAAGCTCCTTATTGGTCTCCTGGACAGCATGCCTAGCAACTACCTATGAAAATATGAATCTACGAATAGGACTTGTGAAGACACTCATTAAAAGCAATTGACTGTGACTAGGGAAAATTTGGGATTATGGGTTGCCACTTGCCTATCTTTAAATGAGAGTGAGAGAATTAGAGAGGGGTAAGCAGATAGATTGAGGCTGAATGCTGCAAGACAGATGGGCTCAGAGCATGAAGAATCTGGCTAAGGCAGGGTAGTGAAGCAAGCACTTTAACCAAAACAGAGGGCAATGATCACTATGACCTACTAGTCTAGAGTTGTCCCTTGCCAGGTACTCAAACCTGGATATTTGTTTTATGGAAATGCTTAATTTTGCAGGACAAACAATGCCCACAATCAGTACAAAGGATTGCACTTCAGAATTAGGGTTGTTTATGTTGTTCCATGTCATATTAAATGCTTTGAGAAGCAATATAATTGTTTTATACAACTATCAGATGTAAAAATATTTTGAATCCTGAAATCTGGACATTTCCCAGTTTCTTTTTGCAGGACCTGAATCTACCAATTTCAATCAACTGCTATTTGAACATTTATCCAAAAATTGGCATTACTCCTGCCCCAAATCTGACTGATACGGTATCTATAACTCTCTCACCGCACTGTCCACTCCTTACCTCATTTTCTTTCTCTCCTCGGTGTTACTGCTGCTTATAAAAACATATACATAAAGGAAATGTCATTTGTTCATAACTATTATTTAATATGTACACAGTACTACTTTTATTTTTCTCACAGTGATCTTTACTGAAATGCTTGTGTGTTTTTCTTTTTGAACTTGTATCTGCTAGAAAATAGTATTAAACTCCTCTTTGTATAGACTAACTGGATGATGTGTATTCAGCATCTTACTATATGCACACTATTGTACTATCTAATTATTGCATTTTGGTTATATTTCTTTGGAGCTTTTCTCCCCGGGCCTCCACTGAAAATGGGCTTCTAGCCCAGTTGGATTTTCCCAGTAAACAAATGTAACTAACTAAATAAATAAGTAAAATAAATCTTTTTTTTTATGACCATTTTAATTCAACAGTCTCCTCATAAAGAATGTTAAATGCATGCACCACTTTTGTTGTGTGAAAGAATACTTTCTATTGCCCCACATTAATTTACTTTTTATTTTCAAGTTTAATCCCTGTGTTTTTTTATTTTCTGTAACATTCTGTCATGCTGGATCATACATTTATCCTTGCACAGATATTGGAGGGGTCATGCGAATTTGACAGCATAGTCTAAATATATTTTATGGAGAAGACATAAAGTATGTCTGTGTAACCCAAAACATCCTACAGGAAGTGCTACAGCAAATAGGGTCCCAGGGTCACTGGTACATGCCATTTAATCCTGAATTTGGGATTATCTGCAATTATTTAGTAACTTCATTCTGAATGAGTTGTTAGAAAACCATAAATTTAATAAGCAACAGCCCAAAAATATGAGGCAAAAATCTGGACATTCTGCAACATTTTGGACAGTTGAGAGGTACAGGATACATTAAGAATAGCTCACTAATCAGACATGCATGCTACTAATAGTATACAACATGGCCAGATAACTATGTTTTGGGAGGTGGCAGGAAACTGTGCAGGTAAGAACAGGAGTAGGGTTTTCATAAAGAAAATATAAAACACAATGCTAACTGTGTTATTTGTTGCCAGCAACTTTTTAAGAGTACCAATTTCTAGCAAGTAAAATTTACTCACATCTTCTAGATGTGGAGTTTTTTTGTTTGGTAACCTATTAACATTGTCCAAATGAGAATTCCTAAGTTTGAAAGGCAGGATTTATCAAGTCTTTTTTTTTTTATCAGTGTCCCTCCATACCGTCTGCCTGTACATATACCTACTGTGTGTGTGTGTGTGTTTGTGTGTGTGTGTGTGTGTGTGTGTGTGTGTGTGTGTGTGTGTGTGTGTGTGTGTGTGTGTGTGTGTGTCGGTGGTGGTGGCATGGAAAATTCCACACAGATAATGAATGGAGTGAATTGACTCTGGAGCTGTGAGGAGGAGATCCTGCTGTACATTTCTTGTGCAAGTTTCAGCACCATTTAGCTCTTAATAAAAAAAAAAGAAATTTCTTTAATAAAAAATAATTCCTTGCATCCCAAAGCTGTGATTCACGTTTGCTGACCGGAAGATGGCATTCTAACAGGAGCAGTTGTACTTGTAGTTAACCAGAAAGACATTCAATATATATTTCCTAAACTCAGCTCTAACATGCTAAGGATAACAAATGCTATGCACAGTATAGTTCAGTATATTAGTTAGGACATACTACACAGTTCAACAGCTGTCAACCCTCTGAGTTTTGAAATTAAATATTTTTTCTAAAAAACTCAAACAAAATAGCACCAACAGTCCCAGGGAAAAAAGCTCCGTGGTAAATAAAAAACGAAATATCAATCTGTATAAAAGTTCAAACCAGGGAGCTACCATGGCGCTATGCATACTATCCTTTTCCGTTAAGAATGCATACTAATTAGTTCATTCAGTAATTGTTTTTTAGGCGGGCTAGCATTTTTATGTGTATATAAGAGCTGATGTGTATATAAGAGATGTGTATATAAGAGCTGATGTTTTCTGTGGTTATAAGGTCTGATGAAGCTACTTAGCGAAAGCGCTCACCTACGTTAATAAAAGCTGAATATTTTTACGTTTTAGTTTGGATTTTGGACATTATTTGCATCATATGGACTTTATCTGCATCATTCGAAACCTGTAATTATCTTCTGTGTCATTGATGCCGTGGTAGCTCCCTGGTTTGAACTTTTATACAGATTGATTTTTTCTAAAAAGTTAACTTTGTGAATCACTAAGCTCACAGTTGTCTTCACTCTGGACCAGGAAGTAGTACTATAGTATTGTAGTACTTTAGTACTGTAGTACTACAACAAACCACTTGCCAGGAACAACCAACAAAATCTAGGCACCAGATTCCAAAAGAGTTTTTCCCAGTGTAAGTCACTTACTTCAGTGTAAGGCCTATCTATAAACAAGTTTACACTGGGGCCAAAATTCCAAAAGACTTGCTCTCAATATAAATGGTCACTTACACTGAGAGCAAGTCTTTTGTAATCGGGCCTTACGTATCACAGTTCCTGAGCTGAGCCGAACCATACTCAAGGCAGCAAATACTTCTCTTATTCATCATGTCTCTTACAGTACTGCATTTCTCAAACTGCTTAATACCATTAGCACCACTAAATTGGTTGGTGTTAACAACACACTAGCTACAAGTGAAGAGTACTTAATCAAATGCAGGAAAAGGAAAATAATTTACATGGGATGTGGAAGGCTGGAATTAATAGTAAAACATCTGTACATTTAAATAAGTACATAGAGAACTGTGTTCATAAATAAACAAAATAGGAACATGCAGAACTAAACTGTCTATGCCCCAACTATGCAGTCATTTTCAACATTAAGTTTACTGGAAACAGCCATTGAGGTAAATGGTAGCAAAACTAAACAATTTCAAGCAGCTAAAACACTTTTAAACACATTGTCAAGCTAGATAACTTTAGTTTATTAATCTGTTTACAATGAAAGTAATTAAGAAGGGAGGTGAGAAAGAAATAGTTAAAACTGGACTTTAATCTTGTATCACATATTGTATTCAGTAAAGCAGATAGATAACGGTTTATGTATTGAGAGAGAGACACAGAGATTTATATACCGTTTTTTCCTAAAGGGTCAATGACAACTATTGATAATAACTGTATGTCAAAACAAAAAAGTGCAACTGAACTAAGTAAAATAAAACTTCTCAACTACACCAGTTATACAGTGTACAACAGGCCTGTAACTGCCACTCTTGGCACCTCAGTTCATGCAAAAACTTAATATTTGGTATGTGTAGATGGAGATGTTGTGTATGTCACAGCATTTGTGTACTCAGATGGGGTAGTTATTAAATCTGATAAAAACTGTATCATGGTATTTGTGGGTTTTCTGTTATGCATTATGTTTAAAATCTTTTTTCCATCTTACTTTTTTTCCCTTAAGCCTGACATTTTTAGGCTTTCATTTTTTGCAGTATTGACAGGTATGCTTTCCAGAAAAACATGTACTGTCCGGGGTGGGTGCTGGGTGGATATATTTGTATGTGTATATATGGGGGGAGGGAGTGGGTATAATTCTGGAAGATGGCATGTAATTCCAAAAATGGTGGCTAAACCCCTGATGTAAATGCAGACAATGTCAGAATGATAGACAGATAAATTAACTAGATGGATAGAAAGACAGTTAGTTGAATAGCTAGATAGAGAGATAAGCAAATTATAGTTGAGTTGTTTTAAAATGGCAAAAACAAAATCACAGGATTTAACCGTCAGTCCTCAGCACCCAACAACCCTAATAACTGTCCCCTTAATTTCCAGCTCAAACCTGTTTCCACCACCTTTATAAAAAAACTTTTATCCAAACTCAAGCCTTGCTCTAATGCCCCTGACAACATACCCTCCTCCTTCCTCAAATGCGCTGCCGAAGGCATTGCTCTCCCAATTAGTATCCTGATCAACAGATCCATCATTGAGTCATATGTACCCAAACTCTGCCGTTCAGCCTTCATTCTACCTCTTCACAAAGGAGGTAAAAACATCACTATTTCAAACTTCCGCCCCATTGCCCTACTCTCTCCAATATCTAAAATACTTGAAAAATGTGTCCACCTCCAACTCTTGCCCTACCTAACTCAGAATCACCTTCTAACACCATCCAGCATGGCTTCCGACCTGGCCACAGCACCATAACAGCCTTACTATCCTTCCTAGAAACTGTCAATCAAGCCCGAGATTCTGGACTTATTGTATCCACTAGATCTATCTAAAGCCTTCGACACCATCTCCCATAACACCTTCTCTCTCATCTTGCCAATCTTAATCTCTCCCCTAATACTCTTTCCTGGTTCTCCAGTTACCTATCCAACAGATCTCAAGCTGTCAGATGGAAGAACTGCAACTCTTCCTTTCTGCCTACACCTACTGGCGTTCCTCAGGGGTCCATCCTCGGACCCATGCTTTTCAACATCTTTATAAATAACCTTCACATTGTCATCCCTGACACTACAGTCATCCAATACGCTGATGACTCTACCTTAGTCTGTGCTGCCCACAACATTTCTGAACTACTAACTAAGACTCAAACAGCTTTCTCCACTACAGAGAACTGGATGCACCAAAACCACCTCTCCCTCAACTCCAATAAATCTAAAATACTAATTTTCCTGCCCACCAGGGTTTCCTCCTTTGACAAAAACATCTTCAATGTCCTAAGCCAAACTAACACTGCTATTGAAGTGGTCCCCTCTGCAAAACTCCTTGGCATCACCATAGATGAACACCTTAAATTCGACCTCCACATACAACAAAACATAAAGAAAACCCACCAAAAGCTAGGTATGCTATATAGGAATAACCAATTTCTCTCCAACTCCTCTAGGCATTCCCTAGCAATTACTTACCTCCTTCCTTCTCTTTCATATGGTGCCCCCCTTCTAACCAATCTGTCTGCTTCCAACACCTCTAAACTTGAAGCTTGCTACAATAAGATCTCCAAATTTGCCACTAAATCCAAAATATCAACTCACCACTGCCTTAGCCTAAAATCTCTGAACTGGTTAGAACTCCCTAACCACCTAGACTATCTCCAACTAGCCACCGCTCACAAATTAATATTCTTCCCAGATAAATGCCCAGCCTTAACGAACATCTTTCCCCTATACATCCCAAACAGATCCCTGAGATCTGAACACCAAAACCTAATTTCCATCCACAAACCCAAACGTCCCGCTGGCCAGCTCCTACTCTCTAGATAAAAAATGGAATTCCCTTCCTCCTTCTCTTAGGACTATACATAACACTGAATCCTTCAAAATCCAACTTTTCCTACACCTATCTTCCACATGGAAATGCTCCTGCTTTCACACTACACAAACACTAACGAGTCTCCCCACTAGCTCTCGACAATCCTCTTCCACTTTACTCTCATTTTTTTTTTTCTCTTACTATTCCTCCAAAAGCAGAACTAGCAGACTTTAATTAACTCCAAGTTTGTAAATATGTAAATATTGTAAACATCTGAAGAGCCCCCCCCCACAAAAAAAAGTGCCTGTTTTATACTGTTCTATGATGTATTTTGCAATTTCCTGAATGTATGAATCTCACTCTTGTATTTTACCTCAACATTATGTAACCTTTATTGTATTTTGTAACCTTCATAGTATTGTATTGCTATTGGAGCTTTTCTTCCCGGGCCTCCACTGAAAATGGGCACTTCTCGGCCCAGTGGACTTCCCCGGTAATCAAACTGAAAATAAATAAATAAATAGTTTAATGTACAAGCTTTCGAGATAAACTCTTTATCAAATACAAAACACATAAATATTCATCCAGTATATATACACACAGTGCCAGCCGATCAACTTATTAACGAATTAATCAATTAAGCAATTAAGCATAACATTTGTTAAAGTAAAAGACAACTATTAGCTCTATACATAAAATTGTTTGTATTTTAAAATGGGCTTGATACTGTTAACTTTGTTCAGACCAGGTGGTGCATCTACCTTAAAAAAATGTATCCACTTATATTCTGCCCTTTCAGTTGCATTAGTAATATCTCCACCTTTCTTCTTCTAACTATGAAGACACACTTATTTCCTTAAAGAAGCGAAAGCTGTTAAGGGATATAAATGATTTCAAGCACAGCCGTGTTTTTTTCGTGGCCCAGGGAAAGGAATCAGCAGCTCCGTAATTCCAATAATAGAGGTGCATTTGCAACAGTTACAAATAGTGAACCCATTCCCAAAGCTAATACAGCTAATAGGAGACATACGGCAGCATTAGCTTCACCTGATGATGCAATAACGCATATAGGCAAAGCTGTAACAGCATTGGATTCCTTTACAGCTACGACTGAAATGGAACAAAATGAACTAACAGCTACTGAAGCAACTAATGAAACAACCATGAATGGATCTACTGTGGTGAATATTTCATCTTCTTCCCCTTTTTTAGGAGCCAAGAACAAAATTATACTGCAACTACCTCTTCAAGTTCAGACCAAGAGCAAAGAATTCAGTATCCAAAGAGACACACCGAAAAAGAACCTAAACTTGGTTGAAAAAGAACTGGGAGCAATCCCCAAGGTAGGTCCGAACACACAAAGTCGGAAGACATAGGCCATACTGTTTTAAATCTATCTACAGTTGACTTTAATAATGGCCAGCTAAGACTATTAGCTAAAGGAGTGAACTTTATCTCATCTGTAAATGGGACTTTGAATGACTGCCTTACAGAGCTGCGCTTATTTACACGAAATGTTGATTTAAAATTGTTATTTAATAATAATGCTAGTAAAATTGTAGGCTTAAAAAGAAGTAGTACTTTTATTCCCACAAGTTCAGCAACTGTATCTGCTTTCTATCGTATGTGTGAAAATTACTTTTATGATCTGTTTTTTAAAAGTAAAGCATTTAGATCTTATAATTTAAATGAATTTGAGAAAAAGTCATTAGTTGAATTGTGTGCTAGGGATGATATTGTTATCAAATCTGCTGACAAGGGTGGGAAAACAGTTATAATGGAGCGTGAACATTATGAACATTTAATGCTTGAGTTCTTGAGTGATGTTAACACTTAAAATTATTAATTATGTTGACTTGAATAATATTGTTTACAGAATTAAATCAGACTTATATGACCAACTTATGCAGTTAGCTATTACGCCTGAGGAATATAACTGTTTATATATTGAATACTTTGTTTGCCCTGGTCTGCCAAAGGTCCATAAACGTTTGTTACATCCACCTATGAGACCTATTGTCTCAGGTGGCCAATGAGCTACAACAGGCATATCTAAATATCTTGACCAGCATCTAAAACCCATGCTGAACTATAGCAAAGCTTTTATTATAGATACACGTAACTTTCTAAGAATGTTAGGTGAGTTTGTGAAAGACATAGATGCTATAAATATTTTATTTACAACAATGGATGTAAAATTGTTATTTATGGCGATCCCCAATGGATTAGGTATTAATTATTTAGGTGAATTTATAGCACAACACAGTAATTTTTCAGCTAATAAGATTTCTTTGATATGCTCCCTCTTAGAGTTAGTACTACAAAGCAATGTATTTATGTTTAGAGATGATATTTATCATCAAATCACTGGTGTAGCTCTGGGAACACCTGTAGCTAATAGCTACGCTAATTTGGTTTTAGCCAGATTGGAGGAAATTTATATTTTCTCATCTGATGGGTATACACACCCTGATTCGATTTTTTACAAACGCTTTGTAGACGACATACTATTATTATGGAAAGGGAGTGAAGTTTCTTTAAATGAGTTTGTTAATCATTTACAGTTAACTACTGAATTCCTTTAATTTGAAATGTGTTGTTCTAGTAAGGAGATCAATTACTTAGATGTGAAATTATTTAAAGAGGATAATCTGATTCAGACTACTAAATGTGCAGACCACTAGATAGGTACATAATTATAGTATGCACCCTAAGCACATATATAAAGGGGTAGTAAAGAGTCAATTTTTAAAGCTAGCCATCTGAATACCACGGAAGAAGGATTTAGTTCCGAAGTTGAGGTTATGTCTAAAGATTTTTTATGTAGGGGATATGATAAATCTTTGTTAGCCAATGTGGCTGAAGATGTTAAAAAACAATGACATACTGTGACAGCACCTTATTTCAAGAATGATAGGTTAGATGAACATTATAGTAATGGTCAGCACAAAAACTATAACTTAGGATATATAATGAAATTTAATAGACACTCATCTCAAGTTAAAGGTATTATTGAGAGGAACTGGACTATTTTAAATTCAGATATTAATGTTAAAAGGATAGTTGGGGAGAAGCCATTTTTTGTATATAAGAAGGAAAAGAACCTTAAACAGTTACTATGTTATAATGATTTAAAGGTTAATGTCAAAGAAGTATGTGTAAAGAAAAAATGTACTAGTCCATGCTATAAGTGCACATACTGCAAGTTTAACACACATTCTGAATTTGTTCACCCTATAATGAATATGAGATTTGTATTTAACACATTTGGTACATGTGATACTGAAAACATATATTTGGCTAACTGTATAAAATGTCCGAGTTTTTATATAGGAAAAACTAACTGCAAATTTAAAGAGAAAATTTCATCACATTTATCTGAAATTTGTAGGAAAGTTGAAACAAATGCTCTTAGTCAACATATTTTACAGCAAGGAGCTGATCATAGTTTTATATTTTTAGATTTAGGATACTTCAGAGAATTTTTAAGAATAAGAAAGGTGGAAATGTTACTAATGCAACTGAAAGGGCAGAATATAAGTGGATACATTTTGTGGGCAGATGCACCACCAGGTCTGAACAACGTTAATAGTATCAAGCACATTTTGAAATACAATTTTATGGATATTGAGCTAATAGTTGTGTTTTACTTTAACACATTTTATGCTTAATTGCTTAATTGATTAATTTGTTAATAAGTTGATAAGCTGGGACTGTGTGTATATATACTGGATGAATATTTGTGTGTTTTGTATTTGATAAAGAGTTTATCACCTGTTGTTTGTTGCTGCTTGTTTTAAAATGGAGTTTATCAAATTTTTCATAACATGACTTGCACAGCATGATGATATTAACTGTATACTTGACTTTGTACCTTATAATGCACGGCACAGTTCTGAACACTGCAAGGATTCCTTAGTTTAGTCACTTAACCCACTTTAGAAATTCTTTTCTTGATTTAATTATTCTTTTTGATTTTCTTTACATTCAATACTTCTGCACATGAAGAAATATTGACCGATCTTTTTGTCTTATTCCAGTTTTTAAACCAAACAGAATTTTATTTGAATTCACATGTTTTGTGTTTAAAACAACATCATAGATTTATTTATTGAATTTGTTTACTAGGAAAGTCCACTGGGCCTAAAAGTGCCCATTTTCGGTGGAGGCCCAGGGAGAAAGGCTCCGACAAGAACATAGATGCAGAAAAAAAATTAAACATTAATTGGTACAGATGTAGAAACAGTGTTACACATAGTGGTTACAGTAATATATACAGATTATATACATAAGTCAGGACTTTAGTTGGTTTGATTACAGTAACATGTACAGAATATATACATAAAAGCAGGAATTTAGCTGGTTACCAGATTAATTCAGAGTGGTAAAAATGGAGATAAATTAATCAGCATTATTCTACCAGTATCAACAAGTGATGAAAGAAAAAAAATAAATAAATATGGAGAAAGTATCATCAGTCACTAATAGTAAAAAGCATAGGAATTTAGTTATAATATAAGAAGAAGGAAGAGGTTAGGTTATAGAGCAGTTACATAGCCAGGAAGAGTTGAGATGATTTTTCAGTATTTGTTTGAAGGTGGTAGTGCTGCCCATGTTTCTTACAGAAGGAAGAAGCGAGTTCCATAGTATGGCGATGGTGAAGGAGTAGAGCAGTTGACCAGCCGGTAAGGCGGGCTTTTCTACTTTTAGAAGTAGATGATTTTCAGATCTTCGTTGCCTGCTGGGTTGGTATTTGGCAAGTAGAGTTGAGAGAGCAGGACAGTCTGTAGGTCTGTAGATTATTTTGTGTGCTGTAGTTAGCTGAGTAAATGAGAGATGGTGGGGGGTGGGTCCAACCAGCCTAATTGTTTCAGTGAGTTACAGTGTTGGGATGAGAATTTGGCCTTGGTGGCAAATTTGGCTATTCTGTTGTAACACATATCAAGGTTGGATTTTGTAGAATTTTGGATATTAGTGAGGAGAGGGGCACCATAAAGGCGAGAGGGTAATAAAAATGTAGTTGCAAGGGTTTGTCTAGTAGAGAGGCTAAGAAAGTGTCAGTGCCTGTACGGCATACAGAGCTTTTGGTATGTTTTTTTTATGTTACTGTTTATGTGTAGGTCAACGTTTAGGTTTTCATCTAGGCATTATTATAAATTAATTTACAGATAAGTACTAAAAATTACAAAGTGCATTAAAGGATGGTTATTCTCACTTTTGTCACTAACTGCGTGATAATCACAATCATTTGCTACTTTTTAAAATTGTTTTTTCAGAAAGAAACATCTGATCTACTGTTGAGTGATGAGACATGAGAATTATGTTTACAGTGAAGAATGCAACAGTCCTTCAGAAGAGTTTGTGAGTTTAAAAGTAGCAAGATAATTCAGACAGAAATACAATAACACCACCATCCTCACACGTACCAAACAGTCAACAGGCGGCACACTGTAAACCTTATACTGCCACTAAGTGTACAACATGGAGGGTGTTAGATTTTTTTCCTCCACCACCAGGATCTGTGTTGTTACAATGGCTCTTCAGCCCTTTACACTGAGCAAATATGAATATTTTGGGTAAAGAACCTATCTTTGATGTGTCTTTTTGTCTATGAGTAAAAAAGTCACTCAGTACATCTGATTCAAAATTGCCAGCTTTTTCACTATGAGATTATGGTACAGTGGGGATTGGGAATGTGTCCTTTCTCATTGAAGTGTGCTCTGAGAGTTGGTATTTATTATTAGCAGGGCGTGTGGGAAAATTGTTTTTCAATTTTTTTTTTTCTTTGTGGGTCTGTGTTTGTGATGGTCAACCATTATGTGCCAATCATTTGCAGATTAATACTGTGTTTTTTCAATGAAAGGTTAGGCTTACCAATAACCTGTATAAACCTACTGTGCAGCTAAAGTGTGTTTGTGATGCCAGCAATGTTTCTTTTTATGACATGCAAAACAAATATTCAGCAATGCATGGTATTTTGTAAAATTACTGATTTTAAAAATAAAACCATCTAACTGGAAAGGGGGTTAGTGCTGGGTAAAGTGAGAACAATGCACTTTTTACAAAAAAGCTAAAACCCTCTGACAGGGAAAGGGGGGGTTGTTGTGTAAAGCAAGAAAGAAATTTTATTTTTAAAGTAAAATTGTTTGACAGGGAGAAGAGGATCCATTGGTGTATAAAACGAGAAAGAAGAATTGGATCTAAAATAAACCCTCTGAGAGCAGAAAGGGTGGTTTACTGCTGGGTAACTTAACAAAACAGTTTTATGAACATGGCTAAATTAATTTCAAATTGCCTGTACTGAAAATGAGAGACAAACAAGCAATAAACAGAACGATACCAGTTTTGCTAATATGGAAGGTAAACACATGTTAGGGTCTGCTAAGTTACACACCACAGGTTCAGAAAAGAAAATGGTGTCAGCAAGCCAGGACTAGTCACAAACAGTGCTGAAGTCACTAAAATTAAAATGCTGGGCATCAGAATACCTCTGTTCGACAGGAACAAATTGATGTTTTGTAGTCCATTGTTGCAATTATGCAAAGTGTAACTTACTGTCAAGAATCTAAGAGAGCTGGAACAGTTGATGCTGAACAGCAGAAAATTTTAGTGGCCGGGAAGGTGTGCTCCTAAGAAACTAAAAAAACATAGAAAAGACAGTGGAGTTGGAATTGTTCAACACTGTGCAAGCCTGCAGGAAAGCATCAGAGCACAAACTGATAGGTGTTAAGGTAATATGGGGGCACTGTCTTTAAGCAGTGGGGACTAACAGCAACAATGGAACGGATGATATCTGAAAATGAAAATGCAATGACAAAGAGTTTTAAAAGGTTCCTCCACTGCATGGCTCTAACTCTGATCTAGCTGACTCATGTTTGACTAGTGGCAGAAGGCCTGGAGGCAGTGGGGCAAGAAGAAAGGAAGTGAGTGGCCG
Organism: Protopterus annectens; assembly: GCF_019279795.1. Taxonomy (NCBI): domain Eukaryota; kingdom Metazoa; phylum Chordata; order Ceratodontiformes; family Protopteridae; genus Protopterus; species Protopterus annectens. The sequence continues at coordinate 1,252,786,887 of NC_056729.1, forward strand.
TTGTTGTCCCACCCATCCTGGTGGAGGAGTTGGCTCTGGCTTGCTGCTTGGGTAACACTAGGTGTTGTTCTTCCAGAGAAGTTCAAGCCTGCAGAGCACAAGCTGCTAAGAGGCTGGAAGCATACATGCCTCTCATGGTCAGCAGCAATAGCAGAACTTTCTTGAACCACCACATGGAATAGGAGCTCCTAGGAAGAAGGGAACAAAGTCCATTATGTCTAGCAGACTAGCCTACTTCCTACTGCTGTACCATCACCTTTCTGTGGGAGTGAATGGTCTGATTATACCTTCCAGACATGGAACAAATGAGCCCAAGAAAGGAACATTAGGGTAATTGGACAACGGAAAGGAGCCATTGGTAAGACCTGATGGATATTAAAACAAAAACAGAACAAAAAGTAAGTAATTAAATAAATAAAATGAAAAAAAAAGTTTTACAAGTTCACTGGCTGCAGGTATGTAGCCATATTTTTCAGTTTGCACTCTAAATTCTTGTATTGTTATCCCTTCCTTCCATCAATGATTGATGGCCTGGCCCCTACTGTCAGAGCTAGTCTTAGGTCAACTCAAGCCCTTGAAAAAGATGTCCATTATATCTTCCCACCCTGATACTCTCCAACACCCCTATTTTGCCCAAATACTGGCCTCCTCAAACCATCCAGATTATTTATTTATGTGTTTGTTTTCCCGTATACTGTCTTACTCTTCAGCTTTTTCTTAGCTCCTTTCAACATACCCTAACTGGCCAAAGCTGCACTATAACAACTGTACAGCAGATAATCAAATGAATCAAGGTACGTTTTAGAGATTTTTCCAATCTTTTGATTGCGTGATGGCCTGAACAATAGTCATGAATAAAGAAAAAATACATTTGTCTTTCAAGGAAGAAATAAGTTGTATCAAAGGCTTAATTTCTAAAGCTGACAAAACAGTAGTTCTCAATAAACAGAGGAGACCAATGCTTGTAAAGACACATACATAAAATCTGGCATAGTGCTACACTCCCCCCCCCCCCAAAAAAAGTCTCCTTCTGTGCATCCTCTGCTGTTGGATTTATTTGTATTTCTTTATCAGGTAGAGCACTGTTCTCCAGGGACCTTTTTCAGATACAGCTCGGAGCACTGTCTGGTAAATGACTTGCTCAGAGTCACACAGTTAGGTAATGGAGGCTGAGGGAATCAATCTTTGGACCCCAGAAAATGAATGGCGAAAAGGTTAAGGAACAAATGCCTGCAGTTGTATTTCAGTTTACTGCTTCCATACATACAAAAGACATTCTTCTTCACTTCTACCTACAAAAGGAAACTGTTGTGTACCATTCTGATATTATTAAGGAACAAATGTAAAAGAAAATGGAATGCAATAACATGTTATTGCTGTCAGACATGTATGCAGCATGCCTCCTTACCCCTTCCCTGATGAGATAAGCCAAATATTTGATTGTGAGGAAAGTGATACCAGTCACATTAATGTGTGTATTCCAGTGTCTTGCTCCTAGATAGAGTATTGCTCCAGGTAAACTATAGTGAACCTCTGTTCTGAGGTTTGATTGTGAGGAAAGTTAAGGAAGTAATGAACATAGTGTCCACTGTTCCCACACAAGCTATAGTGATCTTTTGTATACACCTCTTAAGTTTGATTGTGAAGAAAATTAAAGAAATGATGACTGCACAGTCTGTAGTCCCCCACACAAGCTATAGCACCTTTATTTGCACTCCTCTGAGTAGGCTTGGTTTTATACTAGATGAGGTCCAGGGCAGAGGTCTCTACTAAACCTCTGACAAAATTAGTTTATACAGCTTGGGGTGTGGGAGTCACCAGATTCCCAGAAACTCTCATAGATCTTCTCTTATGCATGTTGTACCTTATTTTTGCAAAATAATGACTTGTTTGCTGATTTTTTTACTTCTGTCTTTGAAGAGTTTTATATGTGCTTGTCAATATCTTTGTGTCCACTGATAAAATCGGTGATGCTATTTTTTCACAGACGTGAGATACATTGCTTTCTCACATGCATATACACTTAACACAAACAACACACACACACACACACACACACACACACACACACACACACACACACACACACACACACACACACACACACACACACACACACACACACACACTGATCTGACAAGACATGTCTATTAAAAGATAGAATACTGCATGCTTACATATTGCAAATTGAAGAAAAATGTCAGCTCACCTGCAGCATGTCTTTGGGGTGTTAGAAAAAAACAGATCACCTGGATAAACCCACACAGAAACAGTGAGGAGAGACAGCCAACAACACAATCAGAGAACCAAGTACAGTAAAACAACTACTTGCTGTATCACTGTGAAAATGATCAGTTGCTTTCACTCACATCCTGCCCAGATCACCATATGATGGTATAGTGTGCTGATGAGTGACAGTGATGGAAAGTGAAATAAATCATTGCCAAATGCCTAAATCTTAAGTACACTGCATCCCTCCTACACACACTTTGCACAAATACATTTTGGTCCTGCAAAGACAGAATAATGTCTGTTTAATTTGAGTAAATAATAGCAAGACCATTTGCATCTGCTCACATCTTCTTACCCAGCAGTCATGTCCACTTTGTTGGTAAGGTAAAAATCTGATGCCTGATTGTAGTAAAATTATGTCCACAGTAATGTGTTTCAAGTTTGTTTCACAAAAAAAAAAAACAAACACAGATCAGTCATAGCAAACTATTTCAACTTACTTAATACAAATACACCTTAGTCCTGCAAAGCCAAATTAGACTGTTCATACTGAGCATAAAACAAAATGATCAGTTATTAGCTTCATAACAGCCTTCCACTTAGCAAATGTAGCCACTTTGTTGACTTTATATATCTTAGAATTCTAATTATGCAAAAAATAGTAAATAAATAATGACCACAATAATGTATTTCAACTTTGTGCCATTCAATCAGTGCCCTGGTATCGCAGCTTTCTTCACACAAATCACATTAGACCTGCAAAGCCAGTATAATGAATAAATTACATCAGTCTGTCTTTTTGATCCACCAACTACCTCCCTACTCAGTAATTATGGCTATTTTTTCATTTGTATACATATCAGATGTCTAACTGATAAAATAAAAAGTAGAATATAGGCTGCAGTAATGTATTTTAACTCTATTTCACACAAACACAGAACTGTTCACCAGGCACAGGATTGTGTTCCATTAGTCCTGCAAATTTTTTCACAATGCATTAATGGTTACTTTCTAAGATTTCAAAGAAAATATTACCTCAGAATGCTGTTTTCCACCATGAAAATTCTGCTCCTTTCTATTGGACAGCTCATACTACTGCATTTTCCACTGTAGTCATTTAAAATATTTGGGCTTTCTTATCCTAGTCACATGGGACAGCAAGGACCAGATAGCTCACAGATTGGTCAGTGAGGTATACAGCATCTCCCCATAGGATGCTGTAGTTGCATTTGCTTTTAGCAACCTTGTAGCTTGCAGTACCTCCATCACAGGGTGTAGTAGCTGCATTTGCTTGCAGCATTCATGCAGCATCCTGCATAAAAAAACACATTAATGAAAAATATTTATTTTTACTGCTTTGACGCCCCCCCCCCCCCAGGAATTACATGTACACTACAGTATACATTAGGGGGCATTCCTAGTTGGCTGACCTTGACCAAAAAAAATGAAAAAATAAAACGGACATAGAAATAGTGGACTTGTCAAAAAGGCTTTCTGACCTTTCTATGCAAGTGAGAACAAGGAAACACAGAAGTAAACCTGAAAAGTACAAAGCCATGTCTGATACAGCTCTGTTAGAAATGCTACATCTAAAGAAATCCCAATCCCTCTGAGAGACCTCAGCCTCATTACCACAATCAACAGAACATATTGGAGGGACAGGTTCATAACCCAGAGACTACCCATGATCTGGAATAGACTTCCCATACATGTCAAGCAGAGCACCCCACTAGCCTGCTTCAAGCGAAATCTTGATGAATTTATGAGAAATAGAAAGCTCACCCCGGGGATCACTCCAGTGGCTATACTTGATAGAGGCACTGGGAACTAATGACAGGCAGCACAATGCCAGGGCACTTTTATGGGCTAGGCTTGTAAAGGCCCCAGGTCCATTAGCCTAGTACACACCTATGAAAGCACTAAGTCAAGTGATATTATAAACCAAGTGGAGAAAGATCCCAGTGACCTATTGTTGGAGCTTGAAAGATAAAAGAAGAAGAATCAGTCTTAACTCCAACCAAACACTGTGTTTATAAAAGGAAGAGAAATAGTTGTGGCCAGAGATATAAAAGATTAACAGTTTCTAGTATGACCTAAAAACAGAATGTCAAGATGTGCAAACTGAAAATGAGTCACAAATAACACAACTCCAACAGACTGATAACAGACCCAAGAAACGTATATAGAATTTTGTGTTCATCATAATAATGAACTTGCTTATACAACAAAAGCAACCTGAAAGTGTAAATGAAAGTAAACAATTGGTACTGAACAGTGAGCTTTAAAAAATTATAGGCAAAGTGATATAATAACAATGACTGAGGTGCAATTATCAACGCATCCAAGTGCTAGAATAGAAATGACAAAAATAAAGAAAGCATTATTAATATGCTAGAAGAAGAAAAAGGGAAGCTGTATTGCAGACTGAATGAACAATATGATTTTATCTTCAAGCTAAAAACATTGATGCTGAAAATAAAGTCCAAAGCAAAACCTTGGAGGAAGCAAACAATAAATTAAAATGATGCCTGTCAATCCTTGGTACTCATGTTGAGATGATAAAAGAAAGTCACTCATACTCCTGTAGCAAACTTACAAAAAGAAAATAGTTCCCTGAAGCAGAAAGAAGACTCATTACCCTTCTGAAGCTGAGAAAGAGACAACCAATACAGAGAACCAAGGGTGCAGCTAGCCATGCTCAGGGCATCTCTTGGAAATGTTGTTACTCAAAGAACTTGGAATACTTAGAACTGCCTAAAATGATATTTACAATATAGTGCTATACAAATCATGCTTATGTGGTAGGAATGCACCTTTAAAATTGCTTTAAAGTTCCAGCAGTAGAAAATGTGTCCCTTTGCTGTTCTTATAGGGATAATATAGTTGAGTACATAGTTTGGACGATAGGTTGTGGAGCAACTGCATTAGGCTTGATTGTAAAGTATAACTTTCTGGTTGTAACTCTGCAGAGAACATTAGAGACACTCAAAGCCTAGAAGCCATAGAAATCACTGGCCAGGATTATACTAAAGACCATCCTAATATACCTAGTGAGATCACAAAACAAGCAGTTGTAAAATACAAAGCTGCTGAAAGAAGCATGAATCAAACTGGGAGAGTACATAATGCCTCAGGTATCTTTCATGTTGAATATAATCCAGTCACAAGAAACACTAGCCAACAAATAAGCCATCAATCCAAATCCAGCTTCTGGATGACACTGCCAACAGAATTACTATTGAAGCCAGTGTTCTGATGGTATTGACAAAAGTTTTAACCATCATATCAGTCCAGACAGAGAGGGAGAGGGATGTCTGTGAACATAGCGGCTGTTCAGATGTTGTGTCTGGTTTAAGAATAGTTACATTTACTTTTTTCTTTATTTGTTTTACTGAATTTGTTAACCAGGAGAGTGAACTAATCTGGGGACCCTTTTCATTGATATTCTGGGTCAAAAGAAAAGACAATAACATAGATAAGATGAAGGCAGTCACATATAAAAAATGAAATGCATACAGTCAAATGTTAATATTCCATCATATTTAAAAATGAATAGAGTAACAATTGAATGTATAGTTAATAACTTACAACTTTATAAAGTCGGTTGTCTAGAACATAAGGTGTTATAAGAAAGAGCATAAATTAAGTACTGTTAGACAATATATATATATATATATATATATATATATATATATATATATATATATATATATATATATACATGGGTCCCCTTCTAATGGTCGACATTTCAAAATGCCAACATTCATATGGCCGAGACCATATGATCGACATTTGAAATGTCGACCATGGGGAACTGGCATCACGCTACAGTGCGGAATGGAAAGATTTCCAATTCTGCCCTATAGTGCGATCTTGGAGTTGGCATATTTAAGTTACGGGGGCGTGTGTGGGGAGCGGAGCCCCTGTTAGCAGCATTAAGGTAAGTTTGTGTTTGTGTTTTGTGTTTTACTTGTATGGTCGAGATTTCAAATGTCGATCATATGGTCTCGGCCATATGAAAGTCGACATTTTGAAATTTCGGCCATATCAAGTAGACCCATATATATATATATATATATATATATATATATATATATATATATATAGTGCCAGTATAAAAGAGGAGCATAATAAAACAGGAGTGTTCAATCAAATTAACACATAGGTAGAGTATAGGAAGGGAATCTTTATTT